>NC_141055.1:44151880-44206880 GCF_041138505.1 Cibotium barometz
ACAAGAGGTGCGCAATCTCTCGGTGTTGGCTAGGGTCAAGCACATGGAAAACCAAGCAGATTCAAGCCGCCCACCAACAAGCACTCCTTCCCAACCAAGCCACTTGCCACCAGCTTGAGGTAGAGAGGGTTTCCCTGAATGATCAGTTACATGCTCAAGTAGCAAGCAAGTAGACACAGAATGAGCTCATACACGCACACATGGGCATCACTAGCACAGGCCCATGATATAGCCAACAAAACAAAAGGCTTGCAACCACAATAATACGGAACATGAGAACACCTACTGTGTTATGGAATGCCAACTTCATTCCCTGGCAGAGCCAAACCTCATCACGGACAAGGTGGATATAGGGTGGTTACATTGATGAGAAGATGAAAAAGTGGGAGAAAGAGAGCCTAAAAGGCCACACACTCTCCATCACCCATGAGTTGATGAGCCATACCTCATCACGGACAAGGTGGATATAGGGTGGCTACATTGATGAGAAGATGAAAAAGTGGGAGAAAGAGAGCCTAAAAGGCCAAACAGGCTCCATCACCCATGAGTTGATGAGCCATACCTCTTGAAGCCCTAGATGTGGTAGGAGTACTTCGATGCCCCCAGATACATTTGTATGAGCCCCACCTACTTAACACTTCTGCAGAGATGGGGCTAGGACTAAGGCTGGGACCTGTTTGAAAAGGAGCTCAAGGTGAACCCAAAGTTTCAGTTCAACTTTCCATGGCTCTAGCCTCCTTAATGAGGCATGGATACTTCACACCATGGAATGAGGGATGTAGTATCCTACCACATGGATGGTATGATGCCTTGATTGGATCCATATCCACATATATCTCTTATGCACATCACGCTTGCAAATTGCGACTATGTCGACCAAAGCTCATGAAACCCTCCCTCTCCAACAAAGACCTTTTCAAGGTTGCTATTACATAGAGTGTGCAATATTGCCCTCTCTACTTGAGGGACTCCACATGCATCATGCTCCCATGTCTCGTCCAAAAAATATATATATATATATGTTTTTTTTGGGTCTCATACATCTCCCGAACTACACCTTTGCACTAGGATGTCCTTAAGGGTTCCAAAAGAACAATTTGTAATCTCGAGCATCTAGAGATCAAATAGGCCATGCATCCTGTAAACCAACCTCCTACTTTGTTCTTTAAATTGACCACCACAATGCCCAGATGACTGATGAGTGGTTTCGAAGGCGAAACTAGATGAGTGATGAGTGGTTTCGAAGGCAAAACTAGATGCTCAAATCATTTGAACAAACCATGAACAAGTGAATCTTTACAACAAAGCCTTCCTTGATCCAAAGCATGCAACTCCTAGAATCTAGGAGAGTTGCTATTTTGGTACTCCTCGCATCAAAACCTTTGGATTTTTGCAAGGATTAAAACTTTCTAAAGCACCTTTGTCAAATTCTTTAAGAGTTGGGATATTTTAAGCATAGAAGGTTATGGAACAATTACCTCTTAAATTAAGACATGTGGCATCTAGAATAGGACATGGCATAGAACGGGACAAGTGTCCTTATGCTTGTCATTTCACCTTACACTAGTCAATTTAGCTAACACTTGTCAAGTAATGTAGCCACTTGTTATTTGGAGTTACTCTTTCCATTCTAGAGCACTGAAGCCTCATACCTATAAATTGGAGCACTCCCTCTTCATTTCGAGAGCACTTCTCATCTATTGTAAAGATCTAATTAGGCACTTTGTGCCCATGGTTTGATTCAATAAAAAAGGGAAGGGACCTATTACCCTCTCAGTGAGGTCTAGGTTCTCTTTTCTTTGAATCTTTCTTTCTTTCATTATTTGTATTGTTAAGTGGGTTTGTTATAAGTAGTTCATCAATTTTGTCACTTTCTTGTATCCCTGCATTACATGGTATTAGAGCTAAGTTTTCTTTTGTGAGAACTTTTCCAGGGTGACAAAATTTTTGGCCAACCCATAGATTACATTCACCATGTTAGGAGATGGAGAGGAGTACTCATCAACAATCTGGAGGTTCTCGATGTTCTTTGACAGTGAACTATGAGAAAATTCAAAGGTACAAAGAGCTCGAAGTAAATCCAAAACTCAAGCTTTGATGCAGAGAAGAGCCAAAGCTAGAGTCTTTAAAGACTTTCTCTCTGAGAAGGCTGCTGTGATTGCTGGTGTTGTAGCAGCGAAAACCTACCTCATCATGAAAGGAGTCTCTACTTCAGAAAAGTCAAAGACTAGGAAATTTACTTCACCCACCATCATCAGAGGAGATAGTCAAGCTGTAACACCATACCCAAGCTACCTCATCTTGTCTAAAAAATCCTCATAAGGACAACAAGAAAGCTAAAGAACCACAAATGTCCATGGCGGTTGATTCACCTAAGGCTATTATTACGAAAGGAGCAGCAATTCATGAAGTAACTTCACAAAGTAACTACCAATCTTGGGAGTTCAAGCCTAGAGAAAAGGGCATCAAGTTTGATACTTTTTATGGTAACAAAGATTCTCAAAAGGTTGTTTCTTTCATTAGGCGATTCGACGTTGCTTTTGATGGTGAAGATTATTCAAAAAAGTTCAAGAAAAGAGCATCAAGTTTGATGCTATTTTCAAGCCTAGAGAAAAGAGCGTCAAGTTTGATGCTTTTTATGGTAACATCGATTCTCAAAAGGCTGTTTCTTTCATTAGGCGATTCGATGCTGCTTTTGGTGGTGAAGATTATTCAAAAAAGTCCAAGATCAGGATGGCGAGAATGCACTTGAAGGATGCTGCTTTTGAATTGGTGGCTAAAGATTGTCCATGAAGAGAATAACCATAGAAGCAAAAGGATTGCATATGCCTTGGACAATCGGTAAGTCTTACAAAAAGAAGATCCCCAAAAGGGGAAGGCCAAGGTGTTTAACCAAAAGAAGTCAAAACAACAAGAGAAAAATTCAAAGAATGGTGATAAACCACCTCTGGCTAGTAAGCCAAAGAAAGAGAATCAACCACAAGCTCTCCCTGAAGCACTCCTGCAACTTGATGATACTCCTTCAAAAAAGAGGAAGCTATTTATGGCTTGGGGCAAGGTTGCCAATGAGCATGTTCTTATCGACTTTGATAGTGGTGCTACTCACCATTATATCCATCCTGAGATCATTAAATCTCACCATTATATCCATCCTTAGATCATTAAATCTCACTTTGATAATGGTGCTACTCACCATTATATCCATCCTTAGATCATTAAATCTCTCAAATTGCCTAAGGAAAAGTTTGGAACTCTAGAATTTTGAGGTGTTGCCTTTGAAAGGATGCAATCTCAGATCACCCCAATCCTATGGAAACTTAGGATTGAGATAAGGGAGTATGTAGATCATGAGAATTTTGTTATGGGAAATCCGAGCCATTATGATGTTTGTACTTGGTATACCTTGGCATAGAGTTGATCTAGCCATTAATTGGGACCAAAACAAGTTTAGATTCCCTTTCAAAGGTAAGAACATATCTTTTGATGTGGGAGTTGAAGGAAACTCTATTCCCATGATATCCCATGTACAAGTTTCCAAAGCAATGAAATCGCATGTTTCCTTATACTTGATTTTTGTAAAAGAATCTAAAAATAAAGAGTTTGAGCCTAAAGAGTCCCTTTTTCTAGTTTGGATATAGAGAGGATTGATTTCTTAAAGAGGTATGAAGATTGTATTGCAGATTCTTACCAAATGAACTACCACCAGAGAGGCCAAAAGATCATCAACAGATCGACCTCATTCCCGAGAGTTCACCTCCAAACTCGGCTACCTTACCCCATGAGGCCTAGCCTAGCAGGAGGAGATTATGGAGCAAGTAAATAAGTTATTGGAAAAGGGTCTAATTAGGTCTATTTCTTCACCCTTTTTCTCTCCAATATTATTGGTCTAGAAGAAGGATGGGTCTTGGTGCATGTGCATGGATTATAGAGCCCTCAACAAGATTACTATAAAGAATAGGTTCCCCATACCTAGGATTGATAATATCCTAGACAAGTTGGATGGATCCAAAGTGTTCAATAGGGTAGACTTGTAGAGTGGCTATCATCAAATAAGGATTGCTCTATAGGATGTGCACAAAATAGTGTTTAGGACTACCTTTGGGTTATATGAATTTCTTGTGTTACCCTTTGGTCTCACCAATGCCCCTACCACATTTAATAGGATGATTGGATAGAATCTTCAAACTTCCATAAAAAGTTTAGAGGTACTTTCTTTGATGATATCTTAGTACATTCTAATGATGAGGAAGAGCATAAAAAGCATTTGGATATTGCTTTCCAAGAATTGAGAAAGCACAAGCTCTATGCGAATGGCAAGAAGAGTGAGTTCTTCTTGTAAAAAATTCACTATTTGGGACATATAGTGTCCAAAGATGGGATTCATATGGATCCAGACAAAGTCAAGGCTATTATGGAATGGCCAAAGTTGACTAGTGTGCATGAAGTTAGAAGCTTTTTGGGACTATGCTCTTACTTCTATAGAAGGTTCATCAAGTGGTTTGCAGTGGTTGCCAGACCATTGCATGATCTGACAAAGAAAGCAATGGGGTTTAGATGGGCCAAGATGGAGAAAGAAGCTTTTGAGACTTTGAAGTTTTATGCTAGTAAAGCACCGATATTTATTGTTCCAGAATTGTCAAAGCTGTTTATTATAGAATGTGATGCATCAAGAGATTGTATTAATGCAGTCTTAAACCAAGAAGGGCATGCAATTACTTATGAAAGCAGAAGATTACAAAATTTGGAAAATAATTCTCCCACCTATGAAAAGGAGTTAATAGCTGTCATCCATGTTTTGAAGATTTGGAAGCATTACCTCTTGGGTGGTGAATTTATCATCAAAACATACCATCAAAGCCTTAGGTATTTTCTATCTCAACCTATCTCTGAAAAGCATACTAGAGGGCCTACTATTTGGCACAGTTTTATTTTAAAATTATGCACACATCTGGGAAAGAAAATAGGGCAACTGATGCTTTGGAAGACCCCAGATACATGCTATCTCCATAATCTATCATACAGATTTCACTATTATGAGGGATACGTATCCTTTTGATGAAGATTTTTAGCTCGTGTGTGGGACAAATTTCAACATGGTGAAATAGTAAATTCTTATGCCATCAAGGATGGATTTCTATTAATGCAAGATAGGTTGTGTGTGACAAGTATTTCACATCTAAAGTGATGGAGGGACGTCATGCTCCCCCTTACATGGCTCATCATGGTATTTTAGCCACAACTCAGGCCTTGGAGATGTATTTATTTTGGCCAAGTATGAGAAGAGATATTGAACAGTATATTAGGGTCCAAAATATTGCTATGGATTTCATTTTTGATTTGCCAAAGTCAGCCAATGGAAATGATGGGATATGGACCATCATTGATAGGTTCAACAAGCAGGTCCATTTTATTCCAGTGAAGAAAACTATCAAGGCAGAGCATATGGCTAAACTCTTCATCCAACAAATCTTTAAGCATCATGGATTGCTACAATCCATTGTGGGAGATAGAGATCTGAGAACTTCCAGTCTTTTTTGGATCTCTTTGATAACATGGGTACGAAGCTGACTTTTGCTTCTTATCATGATCCCCAAACAGATCGACCAAGTGAGGTAGAAAATCTCACCATCTTGGATATATTGAAGTGTTATTGCCATGAAGCCAAAGTACAATGGGAGAAATACCCACCATTGCTAGAATATGGTTACAATAGCACAATACACACTTCTACAGGTAAAGCTCCATTTGAGATCATTTATGGCAAGCCACTATTGTTACCTCTACTTCTACACGTAAAGCTCCATTTGAGATCATTTATGGCAAGCCACTAATGTTACCTATACGTGGAACCAAAGAAGAAATGAGTTCGTGAAAGATATGGATACAACTTTTTCTCAAGTCAGCAAAGCAATACAAAGGTCTCACGCCAAGTAGAAGAAAGCAGTTGATATTAAGCATAGAAGAACTCTTACTTTTGAGGAAGTAGATTGGGTTTGGTTAAAGTTTGATAAAATCGGACTCACAAAAGCCAAAGAAAAGAGCACCAAATTCTATATTATCTTCTAGAAATTATGGACATATTCAAGTCAACAAAAAGATTAATGATGTTTGTTAAATGTTGCAACTTCCAAGTCATTGGAGGATTCATAATGCCTTCCATGTTAACCTTTTAAAACCCTATGTGCAAGACCACCTCCATAGGAACTTATTATGAAGGAACCACCAAAAGTGGATGAACAAGAAGAGATATTGCAACTAGAACAAATTATCTTCCACATGGTTGCGAAGAAAGGAAGGAACATTGTTAGATTTCATGTGGATTGTAGATTAAGATCAGCATAGTAGATTAAGCCTAAGTGGACACAACATTAAGAGATTAACAGTAAGCAAATTACTCAACAAAAGACAACTATAATGATATAAAACCCAGGCGATTCATTTCCATTAGATCTTGCCTCTTAAATAGTTGCAAGTACAATGTTGATTACATCAATTATAAATTCAAGAATCCTCCTCCAAAATCATCCCCACCTTCCCATAATTGATTACATCAATTATAAATTCGGGAATCCTCCTCCAAAATCATCCCCACCTTCCCATAATTCTCTCCTTGATTAGCTCACTAAATTCTAGCCTAGAGAATCTCCTCCTACACCCACTTGAGGAGCTCACATCTTCTTGAGAATCTTTGCTACTTGATCATCCATGAAACCATACTATTCTAGTGCCAAATCTATCAAATATCTCAAATACAATAAATGTCCAAAATACCATCCCATGTCTGAGGCCAAGCCATCAAAAGCACCATATATATGTGCTTTTAGTGAGTGTGGAGATGGCCATGGATGGAGCAATCTTTTAACAGCCCCCTATGGGTCAACCATGGCCAATAAACAAATAAGAATAAAGTGGCCAAGCCTTAAAAGGCCCATTCTGCATCAACAAAATTTGCCTCCATACTAGGAGCACTCTGAGGCGAGTCCTCAAATACAATGTTGGCTTCATTGGCTTTGGAGCACCTATCTTCCAAGTGTTCTAGTTTTCCACAGTATTTGCATCTTGGGCTTATTTTTGTACCTGCAATCTTTCATTAAATGACCAGTTTATCCAATTTTAGAGTGCTTACCCTTGGCCCCAAATATGTTATATGGTGTGTTCCATGCATTGGCAACATCCTTAGCATCATCAACTATATGATGTATATAGCTGTCTCATTGAGACCTAAAGCTATAATGGCCATAGCTTTTTCATCATTTAGCAACTATGATCCCTCTCCTTCTCTAGTGGAAGGTTCGTTTTCTTTACTATTTGCAATTTACCATAAGCCTTTTTTCATTAAGGTGAATTTTATCTTAACCTGCAACGTGTGAAATCCCATGCCATTAAATTTATCCGTTTGAAGTGTTGCCATGGGTGGTCTTACTGCTTAGCTTTGAAGCATAAGGCCAGTGTTTGAAAACCCTTAATAGAAGCAAAAGCAATAGCAGAGCAGGTCATTGACTAATTCAGACATCTGACTTAGCTAATTCAGAAATCTAACTCAGATAGCTGACTCTGAAATTTGACTCAAGCAGCTGACTCGAAGAGATGATTCCAAAATCTAACTTAGGTAGCTTACTCCAACAGTCAGAAGTTGACGTGGCATCAGTAGAGGTTAAAAATCTAACGTGGCATCAACAAGTCGAAAAGTTGACGTGGAATCAATAGGTCAGAAGCAGTAGTCTAACCCCACCAAAAACATAAACCTAGCTTTAAAAAAAAGTAAACCCGACCATGGCAAGACTCTCAGCAAGTTGTTGGCTGTCTCAGCAGTAGGTTGTGACTATCAGCTAGCATAGCAAATTCTTGACTGTCAGAGCAGCATGTCATGGATAGTCATCAGAGTCCGAGGGGCTATGCCCTAGAGCATGGGTGGTGCTAGCAAGCAGGGCATCGTTGAGGCTACCACCATTGAGCAGGTAATGTAGTCGATAATGATAATGCTCTCAAGAGTGCATAGACGATCAACACATGGTGGGAGGTGGCTTATGTGACGAGGGTGCCCATAGGTAGTAGCAGTAGTAGAAGACAACAAGCCTAGTAGCACTTCTTGTTACTGTTGGGATTTGATGTGCAGGTGATGTAGCATAAGCAATGGAGTGTGGCGTATGCAGAAGCAATGCATAGCTAGGTGACTTATATCGAAGTCATCCGTAGCCAACCTGGCTCTGATACCGTTGTTAGGTTTCATGGTGGATTATAGATAAAGATCAGCATAGTGGATTAAGCCTAAGTGGACACAACATTGAGAGATCAACAATAAGCAAAGTACTCAACAAAAGACTAGCATAATTATATAAAACCCATGCCATTCATTTCCATTAGATCTTGCCTCTTAAATAGGCGAAAGTACAATGTTGATTACATCAGTGATAAATTCGGGAATCCTCCTCCAAAATCATCTCCACCTTCCCATAATTCTCTCCTTGATTAGCTCACTAAATTCTAGCCTGGAGAATCTCCTCCTACGCCCACTTGAGGAGCTCACGTCTTCCTAAGAATCTTTGCTAGTTGATCATCCATAAAACCATAGTATTCTAATGCCAAATCTATCAAATACCTCAAATACAATAAATGTCCAAAATACCATTCCATGTCTAAGGTCAAGCCATCAAATGCACCATATATATGTGCGTTTAATGAGTGTGGAGATGGCCATGGATGAACCATCTTCCAACAAACATCACTAGAAAATTCCTCTTAAAGTTCCAAAACTATTCTCACATGGATGCTAAATGGATGCCATAGGAGTATTTCAAGGATTATCCTAAAATACTCACAGCTTATGAAGAAGCTATCAGGATAGAAGCAATTCATTCATTGTCTTGAGGCCAAGACAGATTCTAAGGGGAAGGGATGTAGCCAACCTCCTACTTTGTTCTTCAAACTGACCAGAATGCCCAGATGAGTGATGAGTGATTTTGAAGGCGAACCCACATGAGTGATAAGTGGTTTCAAAGGCAAAACCAGATGGTCAAATCATTTGAACAAACCAGAACAGGTGAATCTTTACAACAAAGCATTCCTGGACCCAAAGCATGCAACTCCTAGAATCTCGAATAGTTGCTATTTTTGGCAAACTCTGATGGAAATTCCCTTCGCGTTAAAACCTTCGGACTTCTACAAGGATCAAAACTTACTAAAGCACCTTTGTCAAATTCTTTATGAGTTGGGATATTTCTAGCATAGAAGGTTATGGAAGAATCACTTCTTAAATTAAGAACAAGTGTCCCTTTAGCTAACACTTGTCAATTAAAATAGCCACTTGTCATTGGAGCTTACTCTTTCCATTCTAGAGCACTAAAGCCTCAAACGTATAAATTGGAGCACTACCTCTTCATTTGGAGAGCACTTCTCATCTATTGTAAAGATTCGGGCACTTTGTGCTCGTTGTTTGATTCAATGAATTCCTACAAAAGGGGGAGAGGCATGTTCCCCTCTCAGTGAGGTCTCGTTTCTCTTTTCTCTAATGTCTTTCCACCCTTATATTCGCCTCATTTGCCTATTGAAGTTCTTCACATTGTTTCAGGGTGTGCTCCTCGATCCTTAAGAATCCCCAACTCCACCGAGGGCAAGGTTCGGGAAAAGATAGGTTTGACTTAGCTAGAACTTGTTCAAATTTCTCAAATTTGTAGGAGAAGGAGAAGAATAATCTTCAAAATTTTCAAGTTTTAATTATATTTTGCAAAATTTATAGAAAAATGCCTTCTCAAAATGGTCAATTTCCCCTTCAAATTACAAATGAGACCGGCTCAATAAAATGTATTTCCGGAAGGAGTTGGGTAAAATCATAAGGGGATGCCGCTTGCCAATGAAAAAGGGTAAGAAATGGCTTTAATAAAGAGATTCCATCGCCACCTGTTTTTGGATCATCGTTGTATAGACGTGGGCCAGTCGTTTAAGCCCCATGACCGCTTTGACCTAGCAGTGGGGATCTCGATTGTGAGGAGAGTTGAACATATCCATGGATCTCTTGCCAGATGCCACCTGCAAGTTGGCAACTTGTTTCTATATCTTTCAAACTTAGCATAACATTGTAATTTGATGTGTAAATGGACGCCCGTTGAAGTCAAAAAGTTGCTGCAAATATGCATGTGTGTGTGTGTGTGTGTGTGTGTGTGTGTGTGTGTGTGGGGGGGGGGGGGGGTGTGTGTGTGTGTGAGTGAGAGAGAGAGAGAGAGAGAGAGAGTGAGTCTTAACAAGCAAGAACAGCCTTGTGTGTTTTTTTTTTTGGGGGGGGGGGGGGGAGGGGGGGGGTGCGTATATCAACCACAAAGCATTTCCTATATCCTAAGCAATTGCCAAACTGTTGCTTCTGTGTGCAATCTCTGCTTCTTAAATTCTTACTCCTTATATTTTTTAAGTCCTCGGGGAATAATTGAGAGCCTGCCACTGAAAAACCAAAAAATAAACAAACAACGAAGCCTTTACTGACCACGAGCAACATCCTCCCACTCCTCGTGCACATATGCATAGCATCATCAAATTTGCATTTTATATTGGTAGGCATTATGTTTAGTTTCAGCTTGTGGAATCATAATCAATTTTGGTCCAACATCCTCCCACTCCACGTACATATGCACAGCATCATCAATCTTGCATTTTATATTGGGCATTATGTTTAGTTTCAGCTTGTGCAAGCCATCTAGATTTTGTGTTGGCATCTATATTTGAGTGAATTGAGGCGAAGCTTGTTCCACAGGAAAAGTCTCCTGCTTTCTAGTTTTCCCATCAAAGTATGAATGCCAAGGTCATCATTGCACTCGCAATTCCGCAACTCTCTTCTCTATATCCTGTTTGGTAAGAACCACATCCAATGAGTCTTGTGTTCCATTCATGTCAACGACTAACCTTGAGGCAATACCGTAATAAGCTTAAGATGACCACATTGCTAATCTATAGTATCCATTCACAAGGCTTTTGACTCCTGGAGTAGGCGCCTCAAAAAGAAGGCACCACTCAAAACATTGACGATTGAAGTGGTTGGTCAGGGGCAAGTATTGCACAGAGGCAATTCATGGGCTATCAAAAGCAATACATAAGTAGGTATGACTAATGCTAGGACATGCATCTTTTATTTGGCCAGATAGACCAGTGGATGTTCACGACTCTGAAACAGGGTGACCTTAACTTTTTACACAACATAGTGCCTGCATCTTTGTGAGTGCACCCACACACGTGCATGCGCGCGTGCATATGTTTGTGTTTGTGTGCGTGTGTGCGTGTGTGCGTTGAGAGAGAGAGAGAGAGAGAGAGAGCTGCATAAAAGAAAGCAAGGGCCAAATCATCAAAGAACCACCCAAAATTGGTATTAACAGCAGCTAAATGAAATTTAAATAGATGCAGAAAACAACTCACCTGCCTTATATAAAGTGTTAGTATCTTTGTGAGTGCACCCACACACGTGCATGCGCGCGTGCATATGTTTGTGTTTGTGTGCGTGTGTGCGTGTGTGCGTGTGTGCGTTGAGAGAGAGAGAGAGAGAGAGAGAGAGCTGCATAAAAGAAAGCAAGGGCCAAATCATCAAAGAACCACCCAAAATTGGTATTAACAGCAGCTAAATGAAATTTAAATAGATGCAGAAAACAACTCACCTGCCTTATATAAAGTGTTAGTATTAGGTTATTTTATAGCATCAACTGTATCTGCAGTTTCTCTCATCACCTGGAGCAAAATCTTGTTTTTGATTTGGCCTGGTAGACCTTCGGCTTAAACCATAATATGACTTCCCTGTTGAGGCCTGCAAGACTACTTGTTTTGTGGTTCCAGGGTTGTGGCCTTGCTTAAAAGCCCATGTTTCATCTTCATTGTGAGAAGAGGGCTTTAGTTTGCTTGCTTCTAAAGATGGCTGTGAATTAAACTCTTCAGAAGTTTTGGAGTTCCACCTTAGTTTCCCTGCTTCAAGTGATGGCTGGGAAGGGATATCTAACTCTTCAGAGACCGAGGAGTGCCACCTTAGCTTGCGATGATCGGCCCTGTTTGCGTGGGTTGGAGGGTCCCCAACTCCATAACCGGACTGACCTTCCCTATGAGAAGGCATCTTAACTGAGCTCGATGTAGGAGACGCTTCATCAGGTTGTGAAAAAATATCAGACTCTTCGGAAGTTGAGGAGTGCCACCTTAGCTTTCGACAGGTGGCTGGCTTCTGGTAGCTGTCATTGTCAACAATAGGACTCATAATCGAACCATCACTCCTGATGCCTGTATTCGCGGCACTGGCATGGCTTCTAACAGGTGATTTAGAGCTCCAAATAGACAAATCCACTGACTCTGCATAATCATCAAACTGGGGATTTTGAGAGTGTCCCGGTACATCACTCTGGATAGAATTGGTTACCAAGTTTGAGTGTTGATAAGAGCTGCTCGAGCTCTTCTGACGAAAGACGTCCATTGACCCTGCATAATACTCAAGGTGCATGCTTTCAGACGAATCCTTCTGTACATTCCTCTGTATAACAGAGTTTGACCTCTCATGTACAGAGTCATCTGAACCTTGTTCTGTGAAAGGGCTGAATGTTGACATTGATTTCTTTGGCTTGTTGAAAGATGCCCTTTTGACTACCTGTCCATAATCCTCTCTAGCCATTGCTGCTCTGCCCTTGGTATAAAAAGATGGCTCTTCTTCACTGGAGTCATCACTACTATAATCAAACAGCACACATTTTTCTTCTTGATAAAATTCTGTGTGAGCAAAGCTGCTTTCCTGCTTCCTAGTAGAGCTCGATTCATGTTTCTTTACACCTTCATTGTAGGGCTCTGGAAACCTTCTGATCGAGGTTTTTATGAACGCTTCATTTGATCCTAACTCATGATTACCACTTACTTCTTCATGTTCCAGATCACGGGTACCTAACCAGTTGGGATCATTTCTTAAACTTTGGGTGGCCTCATCCTGCACATGTGAAGAGACACATGCTTCTGCTTTTGTGTTTAGCATTTCTGCACGTATTGAAGTCTGCATAGACTTATCTGAACTTGAGGTTTTCTCAGAATCCACATACTTGAATGCATCCTCAATCCTATCTGAACTTGAACCTGCCCTTGTCCGTGGCACTTGGTGGTGCACCGTGGTGTGCATTACGTCACTGAACAAGTTTACATCACCGTGGTTCAATTCACTCTCAACCTTACCAGCTTTTCCCCTCAGATGTTCTCTCTCAAAAGAATGCTCCGAATTCATCCCTTTAGAAGTGCCTTCGATGACTTTGTAGTTCTCTCTCTTTCCTGAGCTAAAACTCGACTTCAAGGACTGTCCGCTTTGTAGGCTATTAGCATCCACCATCTTCCTATCTGCCCTCTTTATGGAGTTCGAGCGTACCATGTCAATAGCAGCTTTTGCTGCTTCCGCAGCACGGGATGCTGATACAAATGCAGCCTCTGCTGCAGTTTCTAGATCTTCAAACTCAGGCTCTGCTTTCATTTTCTCCGCCCGAGTTAACTCAGGTGGAAGTATACTGGTGCGTCTGGTGGAATTTCCTTCTGAATGCTCCTGCAAGGTCCACTGATCCTCCTGATTTTTTGAGGTGCTCTCTTTTGTTTGGTGTCTGGTATGGGGACTGATCGTGTTATGGTTCCAGCTTCCTTCTCCCTTCTCTTTTGACCTCTGTGGAGAAGAAAAATTCTCATAGTTTGGTGCATCTTTTGATGCCCTCAGATCTTGTGCTCCTGTCAGCTGTCTGGCATATTTATCATAAGCACTATTCCTTTCCTGCTCCACACCCTTGAAAATCTTGTCTGTTTCTTCCGCTTGCTCAATGACATCAGAGACATTTTTGTAGTCCATTCTGCCTTCTTGTTTTGCCGATGCATAAGGGTCTGATTTGGGACTCAGTGTGCCATGATCTGGTTTTAAATGAACCCCTGAGTTGCCCGGGCTTTTGTGATCCTCCTTTCTCCCATCTGTGGCGATTTGGGAAGAAGTTTTCTGATCCCTCACAGCATGATCTGTTGCCTTTGATTCTGTATCGGTATCGATCTCATGATTTGCGATTGAATGCACATCATGGGGGAGCAGATCGAGCGAGGACACCTTTGCCTTCCAAGAAGTGGCTGGTGAAGGGCTATTAGTATTATGTGCTGCTGAGCTTCCATCACGATGCAGAGAGATGGAATCAGGAACTGTGGGCCCTATTTTTTGACTTGCACTCTTTGGTCTATCCTGCACAATAACCATAAAAACAAAGTGATGTCTGGATCAGATGGCAAGAAGATAAATCACGCCAGCGAGATGTCAAACTAAGCTGGCCTACAACATACAGAATGAAGTGTATCTATGTACCAGGCCAACCCTGATTGCATGTGAAACTTACAAGCAAATCTCCCTTGCCCTTGAAGCTAGCCGCGACAGCCTTTTGGTAATTCCAGTCAATCTTGCGCTCTACAGCTATCTCTTTCAATAATTTCAGCCTTGTATCAGAATTTGGAGAAAGTGATGATAGTTTTTTAATAATCTGCAGGGTTCATTTTTCAACAAGATAACAATCAATGTTAAAACCTGAAAAATAGGATATTATTCCAAGCTTAATGTGATGTGGCACTGTGTCCTTTCCCAACTTGCCAACCAATGTTTTCCAACATTGCTGTCAAAGGGGTTGGAAAGGGTGAGCTAGCAAGTTTGAATGCACACATCTCAACGGGGTTGGCATTGGCTCCTCCCGGGAGAACGGGAGTTGTGACCTTCCAATGCTAAGTTTTGACAATTATGATCATGACTGAAAGCTTCACAGACTGACAGGCTTTCCTCAATAGGTTCTTGGCAGAAATACAGCCGTGTGAAGAAAGAGGTAAGCATGAAACAAGATGTAACTGGGATCACCTGCGTATCAACGCTGCAATCCGGTCGCAGCTCTAATGCCGTAACAGAAAATTCGGCTCCATACTTTGACGTGAAAACTTCCCGGACTTTTTGTAACTCCTGAAGATCCCCACATCTTGGTGCAGCATAAATCAAGCTTGCAATTGCTTCCTTCAAGTCAGAAGGGCATTCCCTGCGATGCCAAGGGACGAGAGTTTCAATGAAACTGAAACAAGAGTCTTAGTACACATTTTAGCATAATTCATGCATGCATACACCCTGCCTGTCCGCCCTGTGCACAAGCACATGCATGCACACATGTATACCATGTGCAAATGTCTTGTCATTTGCATGAAGAAAGATAGTAAACTAGTTACTTCTGGGATCTTATGGTCGCCATGCGGTTGATGATCAGCTGGCAATATTGTTCTAGCAAATCATAAGCAGCCACTATATTCTCTTCCCTGAAGACATGCTCCACCTGCATACATAAAAGATCCCAGTGAGAATAATATGAGCAAAATGCGCGATGTTCAGCTGGTTCTACTGACTCTGATGTTAAGTTCAAGTCTTCTGGTAGTATGTTATGGAAATGAGATTACCCGAACTTTCGCGCTGTCGTCTTGACCTTTTTCAAGAAGTTTAGCAACATCGTCGCGTGATTGCTTAGCGATGATGGATCGCTTGTTCCTCAAAATTTTGATACGTTGGAGTGTAACCTGAAGCAGGTTTTTGCTGAAGGAATGGCAAGTACAGATAGCGATTTGTCAGAGTAGCAATAAAATCAATAAAAAAAGAGTTTGCTTTCTAGTGATTAATTCGAGATTTTATTTTTTTTGCGGGGGGGGAGGGAGGGGGAGGGAGGAGAGAGAGATGTATGTCTCACCACTTAGATGAATCAAAGCTCTTCTTTAAGAAGGAACTCATCTGGATGCTCTGTTTTCAGTGCCAAAAATCTGCTATTTGCTGTTGATCTTATCAAAGGCAGTCAATCAAGAGATTTATTTGAGTTTGGCAAGAGATGTAAACTGATTTAAATTTTCTGAATGAAAAAAAGAAAGAGAGTAAAGGATCTTGGAAAAAGCTCTGAAGCAGTTGGAAAACGCTGGTTTTGGACATATAGAGGGGTGGTAGCAGATGAGAAATTTTCAGGGAAAGCTATATAAGAAATAAAATTGCAGCTAATTCTGCTGCATTGGAGGGATCCTGTGGAACCCTAGGAGCTTAACAGAAAACCTAAAAACTTAAGCCCTTATACAGAGAGATGGCGAAATCCTGGAAAACCTCGAAGAATTCGCGTGTACTCTCGGGAATATCGAAGGGAAAACCTGTAAAAAATGGATCAAAGAGCTACGCAGATAAGGGAAAGTTGAGGGAAAATTTTTAAAAAAAGGTTAGATTCCGTGGCATAAACGTGTCTTAGCTTGCCGACAGTGAGGTCTTCTACAGAAACAAAGAAAAAATCAAAGAAGACACAGGAAGCTCACTTGCACAGACGAACTGTTTGCGTGTTGACCAGGCGTGATTATTTTAATCCGCTGATTCGCTTCTCTCTGTCTTCTTTCTGACCTCAAGCTTCCATGGCCGTTTTATGCACTCACTTCCCTTCCTCAAGCTTCCATGGCCGTTTTATGCACTCACTTCCCTTCCTCAAGCATCCTACGCGTTATGCCTGGTCTCAAGTTTTCATGACATTCTTCCCTTGTGTTAACTCAACACAGCCTTATGGCTCAAGGTTGGATCTCCTTATTATGTCTGATCTCAAGCTTTCATGGCATTCTTCTCTAAATGAAAATGTCCAGCTCTCTCTCTCTCTCTCTCTCACACACACACACACGTTTTCAGCCCTAATTCTTCTGCAATTCCGAATTCGCTAATCTCCTCTGCAAACCCTAATCTTCTTGCAAATTCGAATCTTTTGATCTGCCAACTGTTTCAAGCCCTAATCTTCTCTTTGAAAGACCACATTCTTCTCCTGCAAATCCAAAAAACCCGCAGTTCGTGTGTTTGTATTTCTTGCTTAACCTTCTGTGTGTCACATGAGCATCAGCTTCCGCCTGCTGGGCGTATGTCTTTTCTTGTTTTGTTTTGTTTTTCCCGCGTTTCCGCCTGCGTTTGAGGAGAAGCTGGTGCGGTGGTCGTGGTGTTTCCAATTCGGGAGGAAGAGGGAGGGAGACGGAGACGGAGACGGAGACGGAGACGAAGACGAAGGGAAGCGGGGGAAGCCTACAAGTCAGACCTCAACGTGATAAGCTTACCTTTGGGCATGATTCCATGTTCCAAAATCAACATAAATACTTTTTTTAATCCATTAAGTTTTTAAGTTTAAACGAACTTACTTAGATCCTTTTTTTAGTACCCCTCTCTCTCTCTCCTTTTTTTAGTACCCATCTCTCTCTCCTCTCTCTCTCTCACATTAATAGAACTCAACACAATTAAGAAAACGTTCACCACCTACATGAATCAAAATTAATAGCTTGAATTCACTCTAACATGTGGCTCATTAGCTCCCTCTAACCTAACCGAGTATGGGATCCTCAACTATGATGTTTTATGCTCTTCAAGGATGCTTTCACAACAAGTAGCCATAGTGACTCCGGATTGGTTAGTCATGCTAAGTAGGGTTTAAAACTAGGGTTGACTAAGTAGTAAGGGCCCTCTTCCATGACTATTTAATTAGCTTTCACTAGAAGTGCACTTCAAATGAGAGTCCCTAAGTCTATGTGGGACATCAAAGCTAGGGTGTACGTTCTTTCCAGTGCTCGCGAAAAACATTTTTCCCAACCAGTGGAAACAAGGAAAAGGTTGGAAAAACCTCAGTTTTATTGCAAAACATTCAGGAATTTTCCAATTTTATATTTGGAATTTATGAAAATTGACAAGCTTTCTTCAAGGCAAGCCCAAATTTTGGCCGGATTTTTAAATTTCAGTCGGTGAAAAATACACTAAAGGCTGGATTTTCTTTCCACATTATCTCTAGGCTCTAGAGAGGCAAAATCTCAAAACATGAAATCATCATTAACTGCCCCTGTGTGTGTGTGTGTGTGTGTGAGAGAGAGAGAGAGAGAGAGGCCCACAATGATGGGAGATTTATGGTAGTTGCAATGGAGGTTTGTGGCAATTGCAGTGGAGGTTGAAACAATATCTGGGTGAGTCAACATCCTTACCGAGAAAGGTATTTAGAAGCATTTAGAGAGAGAGAGAGAGAGCGAGAGAGACCCACAAAGATGTGGTGGTTGCGTGAAGGTTGAAACATTAAGTAAGGGAAAGGTCTTCAGAAGCATTTAAAGTGAGGGAACCTAAGTGATTGAGCATCCTTATCTACTAAAGGTCTTTAGCGGCATTTAATGTAAAGCATTTAAAGTGAAGACTCCTTCAACTCATTTCACAAAAGGGAAACTAGGTTGTCCTAGGAAGGCATGCCAAAAAGAGGCTTTTCTCTCCTCTTTCAATTATTGAACAAGAGAACGACCTTGCCTTTTTTGGAGAGAGAGAGAGAGAGAGAGAGAGAGAGTCATATCCAAGCCAATGGACCACAAATGGTCCATACGATGATGCCAAAGTGTTGGAAATGGAACTTGAACTTGGGAATGAGACATAGTTAAATTTTTAATGTGTACGATTATAGAATTAAATTTGTTAATATTGTTTAGACTTGATATAAAATTTATGTATACAATCATGGAACTAACTTGATTAATATTGTTTAGAATGGATATACAATTTGTGGACACAATGATGGAACTAACTCTACAAACATTGTTTAGAATGGATTTGTGTATACAATCATGGAATTAACTCTACTAATGTTGTTTTTTCGAATGATTATATTATAAGAATTGGTAACTTTATATAGGTACAAATCTTTGAGTTTTTCTCTCCTCTTTCAATAATTGAACAAGAAAACAAGGTTGCCTTTTTTTTTGAGAGAGAGAGAGAGATCCAAGCCAATGGACCACATATGGCCCAAACAATGATGCCAAAGTGTAAGAAATGGAACTGATGCCAACCTTGGGAATGAGAGAGGATTAGATCTTTAATTTGCATATACAATTATAGAATCAAATCCATTAAATATTGTTTAGAATGGATATACAATTTGTGTATACAATCATAGAATTAACTCTACTAATATTGTTGAGAATGAATATGTTATAAGAATTGATGACTTTATGATCTTACATTGTTCACTAAAAACACAAATTATGAATATATTATAAGAATTGATAACTTTATGTAGGTTCAAACCTTACAGTGTTCGCTAAAACACAAATTATGTATATAAAAAGGATGTGAATTGATAACTTTATGTACATTCAAATCTTACAATGTTCACTAAAAACAAAAATTATGAAATAAAAAGGATGTGAATTGTTTTACGTGTAAGTTAAAAAAATCAGCTTTAAGGTCACTAGTATTGACATGAATAGGAAAGGGCCTTAGGTGGTGGGGCTCCTACAACCTTAGTTAATTGAGCAAGGCAAAAAACTCCCTTGAGATGGATATTTGTGACTCTATGCTCAATCATGGGTATCTTGATTTGGCAATTAAACCATTGTATAATTTAAGCTTTCTTGCAAGCTAGAGCCCACTCTAACTCAACTTGCCGAGTTACATCAGTATACTTTGCACCTAGTCAAATGGGAACTCCTATAGCTACGATGGTTAGTATATAAACATCCACAAGGGTTACATCAACTTTTTTAAAAAAGGAGGGATTAAATTGGAGAGCTCAAATATTGGAATACTATAAAGGGGAATTTACATTTCGGAATAGCCTCATATTATGTACAAAGCATCCCTCGCACCATTTGTATGATCTGTAACATTACTTTTCATCCATTTTGGAACGAGGTTCTTATATCATCCATTGCATCATTTTGGCACATCCAACCTTGACAAATTAAGAATTGGTGAAGCATGATGAAGAAGAGAGAGATCATGTGCATGTTGTGCACATGTATGCACGTACACACACGCACGCACTCACACACACACACGCACGCACGCACACATAGAGGAATGTGTTCTTCTTTGGGTATTTTTAAAACATTTTAACTTAGAGCAAAATAATTGAACACTACTAAGTTGTATTTGCAAAAGGTTAGCCAAAACAAAAAAAAGCATGTGGCTCGTTGATGACTCAAACATCCTTATCTCTATGCCCACCCACATCCTTATCTCTATGCCCACCCCACGTTTCTCCTATTCCCTTGTTTCCCTTTTTCCAACTTTGCATACATGATACATACTAGACACCCCTTATAAAAAGCATTTAAAATGAGCAAAATGAGAAATCTTTATTATTTGTTTTAATCATGAAGCTCATTCATTATATAATGGATTCTTGTGCATATTCATTGAACTTGCTTACAATACTAAAATTGAAAAGTGGCATACTACACAAGAAGATATATAGATACATAGTCTCTCTCTCTCTCTCTCTCTCTCTCTCTCTCTCTCTCTCTCTCTCTCTCTCTCTCATGTGTGTGCACAATTCTTTCAAAATTATATTAATTGAACTTGCTTACAGTATTAAAATTGAAAAGAGTGGCACACTACACAAGAAGGTATGTGTGTGTGTGTGTGTGTGTGTGTGTGTGTGTGTGTGTACATATGTATATGTATGTATGTATGTATGTATTTTTTTATACACACACACACATATATATGTATATATGTCTATACACACACACATGTAGATCTCTCTCTCTCTCTCTCTCTCTCTCTCTCTCTCTCTCTCTCTCTCTCTCTCTCTCTCTCTCTCTTATTTCTTGATGCAAGTTTCCATTATATCTACATGGAGATCTTAAAAAGTGCAAATGTTTTAGGCCTTTTGAATGTTGAATACCATTAGTTCTCTTTAATGGACACTCCATTGAGATTTCCAAAAGTGCCAATGTTTAATTATGTCATGAGAATATATTTTAAGTCCTCTACAAAAATATTATTTATCCCCTCTTGAGTAATTTGGGGACGCCTAGATTACTCTTGCGTCATGCCGGCTAGGTTAATATCGTGGGTGACACCACTATAAATATTAATACGTGCGGTATATGACGTATGTTTGAGGCCACCTATGATTATTTCAGTTAGGTTTGTATGGCAGGGTGATTCCTGGGGTACTTACGCCTGGTAGTCATGAGTTGGTGATGATTTGTGCCTGTTTAATATTTGTGGGATTAATTTAATAATTAATTGGGCTTATATTTTCAGGTGATGAAGACTATGGGAATTGAAGAGTTTACTTTGGAAGATATGTCTTGGATCATCACATTTCATTTTTGACAAGCATAGTAGCTTGTAATCTTATTAAATGATTTTTCCATTTTGAACATTAGGAGAGATACATTTATTTTTGTGGAATTTATTAAAGCTTATGGCTTTACCCTAGTCCCAATTTGACACTCTATTTTTGTTAAAGAAGAGTGCCGTGCTCTCTAAAAAGCACATCTTGTATTTTGGGGGCTATGGCCTAATTTTGGTGAAAAGGAAAGCTAATAAAGAAATACTCTTGTGTGGGGAGAGGCCACGCACAAGAGGGGGGAAGATTGCACCCAATATGGTCTTTTTGGAGCTAAGTATTTTTGTTTAAGTGTTTAATTTTTCAATTGCTTTGATTTAGTTGAAGCTTACAAGCAATGGTTTTTATGATTGAATTAATTCTCTATCTTTCCACAATCAATTCCTAGAATAAGATTCCGGTTGCAGTGGTATCAGAGCTTGGGTTAGGAGATTTGTGGAGAAGGTAGGAAAGGGCTTCAACTTCTCAAAAATCAAGAAAGTGCAGGAATTTATCTAGTGGACAGAAGGGTGTTTTGCAGGTCTTTACCCAAAGGTCAAAGATTCAAAACTAGATCTACTCTCAAACCCACTCACCACCCTGCAAAACCATCCCTCTTTATCAAAAAGCGGTTTTCCCAAATACTCTGTGAAATCAGAATCTGACCGTATGGATGGAATCCTCATAGCCAAAAACCTCACGGGTAACTCTCAGAAATCAGAAAGCTTCAAGGTTGAGCAAACCTATAATGGATGGAGCAGATTCAGCATGTAAAGGCCATTAAAAAAACTCTCCAAAAAGAAAAACAAAGAAGAAGCGCCCGGCGCATCCTGCCGGTGCAAAACGGCGTGGAGAAGTGATAAAAAAAAAAGGGGTTTAATCCCATAAGCTAATCATCTCCATAATCTTAATCTCTCTCTAATCAATCTCACTTTTCCCAATCCCTATGCAAGTCACATCACTCCTTTTTCAACCTCTACTTTTCCCAATTTCCAAATTTGAGGAGAAATTCAAAGGTTTTACAATTCTGAAAATTTCTGGCTGCAGAAAAGTGATTTACAGGTTTTTAAAAGCTTGGAAATTGCCTAGAAAAGGCTAGAAAATTCCGAAATCACTTCTGAAAAATTCTGAAAATTTCAGAAAAAATATTACAGAGTTTGGGCAAGGTTTACAGGACTGTTTCAGCAGGTTTCAAAGTGCAGAAAAATTATTTCATCAACAATTCGACTAGCCCAAGACTCTTGAATCACGCGGAATCGTTCGGGATTTGTTTGAGGCGACGAGAATTCAATTCAGCCATTGAACAACGTCTTGTTCAGCTTCAACCAAGATCGAATTGCGGGAGAAAAATAAGATAAGTACTCATTTTTGCTTTATTTATTTACATCAAATAAAGTAAAATTTTATTTATCTACATCATTTGCACAAGCACTATGGCCGATTTGCCTATCTTGCCATCAATTCAAGAGCAACTCCTTTCTTTACAACATCAAATTGTAGAAGAAAGAGAGAAGCGTATTGAATTGGAGAGACAGCTCTCAAATCGTAGACGCAAGCGTGACTCTTCGCTATCTTTTGATGACGAAGATGACACTATTCAAAGGGCTGTAAATGCTACATTGCAAGCACAAAGGTCACAAAAAGAATCCAAGATTAGTCGGAAAGCTTTCACATTTCAAAATTATGATGGAAAGAAGGATGCTAGGGTCATTTTAGCTTGGCTTAGTCAACTAGATGACTATTTTTCTGGAGAAAAATTTTCAGAGAAAGATAAGATTAAATGTGCAGTCAATCATATGGTAGACAGTGCAGCTTTTATGGTGGAGTGTAGTAAAGCAAGGTCATGACAAGCCAGACTCTTGGAAAAGATTTCAACGGCTGGTCAAAAAGTACTTTTTACCCTCACAATTCAAGTCCAAAGTTAGGCACCAATGGGACACTTTGCATCAATTGGAAAAGGAAACTATGTCACAGTATGTAGAAAAGTTTTGGAATACTTTATTACAGATGCAGGTTGTGGATAGAGTTAGTGAGAAGGATCAAAAAAGGAAGTTCATATCGGGCCTTAGATCTACCATTAGGGCCGATGTGAATATGTTTCGACCTCATTCACTATCTTCTGCAATATCCTTGGCAACTAATTCAGAACGTAAAAATGGTTTTCCTAAAGAGAATAAAGCACATGAGGGTACTTCTTCTAAACCATTTACTAAATCTTTTTATGCTTCAAAGAAGATGTATAAACCAGGTTATGACAAAGGCAAAGACGAGGCTAAAGGCAACCTGAGTACCAATAAGAAAGTCAATGGTGGCAAACCGAAGACATCGCCTATCAAATGTTTCAAGTGCCACAAAGAAGGTCACATAGCACCGAATTGTCCGGAGCGTACCAAGAATTCAACACCAGCAGCAGCAGCTCGAGTCAACATGATTGAAGAAGACGACAATGAAGAAGAATCATTCGAGCAAGAGGGTAATTCCGATCCAGATTACTCAGAACAAGAAGGTAAACCTCATGTTCATTCTTTGCTTAAAATAAAAGGAACGATAAATGGACATGAAGTTCTTATTTTGCATGATGATGGTAGTACACATGATTTCATTTCTGAAAAGGTACTTAGAGCATTAAATCTTCATTCTTTACCTACGCACTATAAAGTCAAAGCAGCATTTACTGGAACAAAGTACAATTGCATGCAAGTAGTGAAAGATTTGGATTTATGCATCAAACCTTTAACAGAAAAAAGGGATTTCTTAGTTGCACCTTTACAAGGGGTAGATATAATTTTGGGTATGCCTTGGAGACACAAACACAATCCTATGATAGACTATGACACTCATAGTATTTCTCTAAGGAAGAACAATGAAAATATTATCCTCCAGTGTCAAGTCAAAGGAGAAATGAGTCCTTTGTTGAGTCACACTCAAGCAAAGAGAGCTCTAAGAAAAAGAGACAAGAATTATATGGTATGGGTTAACCAGCTTGATGCTGAGTTGGACACATTCAAAAGACCAAAGTTTGACTCTTTTATCTCCAAATTTAGTGACTGTTTCATGGAAGATCTGCCTCCAGGATTACCTAAGTCTAGGCCTGAGGATCATAGCATTGATTATTGCCTGGAAATTCCCCGCCTTGTAAAGCTCCCTATAGAGTCAACAATTTAGAGCAAAGAGAAATCCAAAGCCAAATAGAAGACTTGCTAGAGAGAGGTCTTATTTGACCTAGTAGTTCACCTTTTGGAGCTCCAGTACTTCTTGTTAAGAAGAAGAACGGAACTTACCGAATGTGTGTAGACTATCGTGCATTGAATAAGATTACTGTCAAGAACAGATATCCTATTCCTAGGGTAGATGATCTTCTTGATAAGCTTAGAGGATCAAAGGTCTTTAGCAAGATTGACCTAAAGTCTGGGTATCATCAAGTCCGTATGACTCAATCTGACATATTCAAGACAGCTTTTAGAACCCAAACTGGTCATTATGAGTTTTTGGTTATGCCATTTGGTTTGACCAATGCTCCAGCTACTTTCAGCCGTATGATGAATCGTATATTCCTTAAGTTTCAAAGTTTTGTTATAGTGTTCTTTGATGACATTCTTGTTTTTAGCAAGGATCGACAAGAACATGAACAACACTTGGAACAAGTGTTCAAACTTTTGAGAGAAAATGAATTGTATGTCAATCCTGAAAAGAGTTCTTTCTTTCAAGAGGAGATTGAATACTTAGGACATATAGTCTCGGCCGAAGGGATTCGTGTAGATCCTAAGAAAATTGAGTGTATTGCTTCTTGGCCTACGCCTAGAAACATACATGATCTTAGATCTTTTCTTGGCTTATGTAGTTATTATAGGAAGTTCGTCAAGAATTTTGCTTGTATTGCCAATCCTTTGACTGAACTCCTTAAGAAAGCTACAAATTTCAATTGGACTGAAAAGCAAGATAAATCTTTTGCAACACTCAAGAATGCTTTAACACAAGCACCAGTTCTTACACTACCTGATTTTCAAAGACCATTCTTTATAGTAGTGACTGATGCTAGTGGCAAAGGATTTGGAGCTGTTCTTATGCAAGACAACCATCCTATTGCATATCAAAGTAGAAAGCTTAAGCCTGCAGAGCAAAATTATAGCACTTATGATAAGGAATTAGCAGCAGTAGTACATGCTTTGAAAATTTGGAAGCATTACCTAATGGGCTCTGAATTTCTTATCAAGACAGACCAACAAAGCATTAGGCATTTGCTTACGCAACCTCTTATTTCAGATAGACATATCAAATGGGTAGCTTTCATTCAAAGTTTCCAACCTATGATTCAATATCAACCTGGAAAAGAAAATGTTGTTGCCGATGCTTTGAGTCGAAGACCAAATATCAACAACATTTCTATAATTGAAAGTGAACCATTCGTTCTCATGAAAGAAACTTATGAAGTTGATCCAGATTTTTCTCAAATATGGATCAAATTGCGTGAAAACAATTGGACACCTCAAGGAAGTTATTCACATAATGATGGCTATCTTTTCTTTGAGAAAAGATTGTGTGTTACTCAACCTTACAGACAACTTGTCTTGGAAGAGATGCACCAACCACCATTTGTGGGACATAGAGGAGTTTCCGCAACACTTCAAGTAGTTTCTCGAGAATTCTATTGGCCCCATTTGAAGAATGATGTAGCTAAGTTTGTAGCTGAATGTAACATTTGTCAAACAATCAAAAGCTACAAAGGCAAAGCTTTAGGATTGCTTATGCCTCTACCTATTCCTGATAGACCATGGGAACAAGTGTCTATGGACTTCATTACTGGCTTCCCTACTACTTCCAGTCACCATGACATGATTTGGACAATAGTGGACAGATTTAGTAAGCAAGCCTATTTCATTCCATCTAAAAAGACACTAACTTCTCAGCAAGCCGCGAACATATTTGTTAAGCAAATTTTTGTTCATCATGGTCTACCCAAAGTGATAGTTTCTGATAGAGATTCTAAATTTTGTAGTCACTTTTGGGTTGCTCTTTTCTCAAACTTAGGCACTAAGTTAGATTTTTCCACGGCATTCCATCCGGAATCAAATGGACAAACCGAAGTTACAAATAGCACTATCTTAGATATGCTTAGAGCCTATGTTTCCCAGCAACCTAGTGCATGGGATAAGTACATACACCTACTCCAATTTGCTTATAATAATACTCCTCATACTGCTACTGGTCGAGCACCATTTGAGATCATCTATGGAAGAGCATTGCCTATTCCGGCTACTAGACTCTCTCATAAAATAGAAGCAGCCGACCAATATGTTAGAGACTTTGACCGCATTCTATCTGAAGTGCGTGATTGTATTCAAAGAGCTCAAGAGAAGTATACATCTCAAGCAAATAGGAAGCGCAAAGATTTTTCATTTCAAGAAGGTGATTATGTACTCTTGAGAATTGAAAAGCGTCGATTAAAGAGTGTGGAAAAATTCCCTGCAGTGAAGCTAGCGCCTAGATATTATGGGCCATTTAAAATCCTTCAAAAGATTAATGATGTGGCCTATAGACTAGAGTTTCCATCTAATTGGAATATCCACAATTCTTTTCATATCCATCTCTTGAAACCTTTTCGAGGAACACTTCCTACTCACCCAACATATGAGGAACCACCTCTTATTGAAGGAGAGGAAGAAGTATTAATTCCTGATGCTATCATTGACCAAGAGATAACAACAACAAGAACAGGTAATCAATACTTTAAGTATCTTTTGACATTTAAGAATCATCCACAAGAAGATGCTAAATGGATGCCTGAGAAATTTTTTCGAGTTTACCCTGAAATTCTTCATTCTTTTCAAACCCAGCAAATCCGCAATTGAGGACAATTGCAAACTCAAGCAAGAGGGATGTCATGAGAATATATTTTAAGTCCTCTACAAAAATATTATTTATCCCCTCTTGAGTAATTTGGGGACGCCTAGATTACTCTTGCGTCATGCCGGCTAGGTTAATATCGTGGGTGACACCACTATAAATATTAATACGTGCGGTATATGACGTATGTTTGAGGCCACCTATGATTATTTCAGTTAGGTTTGTATGGCAGGGTGATTCCTGGGGTACTTACGCCTGGTAGTCATGAGTTGGTGATGATTTGTGCCTGTTTAATATTTGTGGGATTAATTTAATAATTAATTGGGCTTATATTTTCAGGTGATGAAGACTATGGGAATTGAAGAGTTTACTTTGGAAGATATGTCTTGGATCATCACATTTCATTTTTGACAAGCATAGTAGCTTGTAATCTTATTAAATGATTTTTCCATTTTGAACATTAGGAGAGATACATTTATTTTTGTGGAATTTATTAAAGCTTATGGCTTTACCCTAGTCCCAATTTGACACTCTATTTTTGTTAAAGAAGAGTGCCGTGCTCTCTAAAAAGCACATCTTGTATTTTGGGGGCTATGGCCTAATTTTGGTGAAAAGGAAAGCTAATAAAGAAATACTCTTGTGTGGGGAGAGGCCACGCACAAGAGGGGGGAAGATTGCACCCAATATGGTCTTTTTGGAGCTAAGTATTTTTGTTTAAGTGTTTAATTTTTCAATTGCTTTGATTTAGTTGAAGCTTACAAGCAATGGTTTTTATGATTGAATTAATTCTCTATCTTTCCACAATCAATTCCTAGAATAAGATTCCGGTTGCAAATTACTTTTTTTGGGGAGCATGTAATGTTGCAACACATGATATTCTTTATCTTTTGTTTCCTCTATGTACAAGAAATTGAGGTAACATATAGATCTATGCACAAGAAATTTTGGTAGCATATCGTTGCAAGAGAAGCCTTAACAGATTTAGGTCCTAGTGATCTTTAGCATATAGTTTGCAAGATAAGCCTTAAGAGATTTAGGTCCTAGTGATTTCTCTATATATATATCAAAAAATAACAATAAAACTTATTTGATGTATTAATAAAATATTCAAATGATCATTCCATCAATGCTAGGTGTTATGCTTTTGTAAAGATAGCTAGGCACTCTTGGCATAAACAAGATAAAGCTTATGGATGATAATTTGGATAGACTTGTCAAAGATGACATTGGTGCAGAAGGAGTGGGCAACTAATGCTCCTACTTTGATGAGAGATTTTATCAAATTTATGGCCTTACCTTCCCCCGAGATCCTCTTCTCAAAGAAAAAGGGCCTCCCCATTTTATGGCCTTACCTTCCCCCAAGATCCTCTTCTCAAAGAAAAAGGGCCTCCCCATTTTATGGCCTTACCTTCCCCCGAGATCCTCTTCTCAAAGAAAAAGGGCCTCCCCATTTTATCTAATTCCTCATCTGAATCGTTTATCTTCCACCATGTCCTCTTCTTGAATTCTGGGATCTTTGATTGAATTGTAAGCCTATGCGATTTGCACTAATTTTATAAATGTTGAAGCCAATAAAGAAAGAAATGGAGATATCTACATTGATATATATTTATCTCAAATTAGGTGTTGAAGGTCATGTTGGGGGAGAAACTAAGCATACATGGTCTTATTATAATATGGCTCTTGTGCTCCATGTAATGAAAATTTACTTTTAACGAGGTGATAAGTGAGAAAGACAAAGTCTCCTTGAGGAATGCTTTTTTGAATCACCTTGCCTAGGAAAATGTATGAAACTTTAATCAACCTATTACCATTGGTTCTAACCATAGCCAAGAATGTTGCAAGTCACAAAGGAAAGAGGGATGTTTCTTACCTTTATCATTAGTAATGACATTCCTACTTCAATTGCGCTTATTGTGAAAGAGTTGGGAAGAAAGAAACGTGCAAAAACAATATTGTTATTTAGTTTAATATTTCATCTTCTGAATTCACAAAAAGAAAGTCAAGCAAGCAGTTGCTCACATTGAGATGGAAAAGGAAGGTAAAATGTTCTCTAAAAACACAAATATGACTAACTTCCTTAAGAAAATTGTGACCATAGAGGACATTGAAAGCAATACACAAGAGCACACACACCCTAGATGAGAAGATACCAAAGGAGAGGCCAAGATGGTTTTCTTACAATCACAAAGATGGACATAATACCAGGAGTGCCACTCCTCGTATTGGATTGACCAAGAAGTTCCATTACCAATTCAATTATTTGCTTTTCATCACCCTCTACTTCAAATTCTAGACATGATGGCAAGGCAAACACATTGCTTGGGAGGATTGTGTGATACTATGAAGAACCTTGTATATAATTAATGCAGGTAGCTAGTTTGGGATAGTCTCTGAATGGAAGGATGTCTCTCTAGTAATGCCCCCCCCACACACACACACACACACACAGAGCTCATGGACTGCATTTCCCTTTCTTAATGACTTGGAAGAGTATAAGAAAGCATGTATGTACATTGAATGCTTGTGCAAGAATCAACGCAGGACTATGCCTTTGAACGAAAAATCTCAAGCTACTTTAGAATCTTATGCCAATACCTATACTGGCGAATCTATACATGCTTATGCAAAAACAGGACTATGCCAATGGTAATTAAACAAATTAGAAACTCTATGCATTAAAAGTTTTTATGGATCTTTTGGTTGTTTTGAATGTGTCATGCAATAAAAAGACTATTACTTGAACCCAACAAGAATGACGACAACTCAGACTTTTGACTCTTGTGCTAGCCATCTTTAGGTAGAGTGACTTGACTGGATACTATAAGAACTTCTAAGAGGAGTGTCATGGAAGAAACCTGGGATGGTCGTAGTAGAAAGTAGCTTGGCCTGAATTAGGCCCTTCATTTAAATCAAAGAGAGGAGCTCCATGTCTCCCCACCTTCTTGTACCCTTGCATGGCATGAGTAGAATGCACCTGATAGTGACCACAAAAGCTGGATCTGAAATTTATCTCCATGCATAATATTTTCCCCTTAAGTTTGTCCTCATTTCTTGGATAAAATGGAAGGGAAGGACTTTGGAAAGTTGAAAATGCAATGAGGATTCACACCCCTCTTTTCCTTGAGTATTGTCTTGGTCCATCTCCTTGGATATAGCACTACTATATGTAAACTTTAGCATGCTCTTCCTTAGACAGGTAAGGTTGCCTCCAATATGGACGATTCCCTTGCCCAATTCTCAATCATGTTTTCTATGTACTTCCTTGGTACTGCATACCCACCTCTGCTTTCCTCTGGATTCAGGCATTTCCACCTTCCAAATGTACTTTTCACCATGAAAGATACATCTTACACATCTAAGAGATCTATAAGATAAGAGTTTCAAAGCTATGTATGCTTAGCCAAAGGTTGCCACAAATCCTTGGCTTTCCACATGCTATATTCCGTATACTCTTCCATGTTACGTATTGGTGGATAAGCCAGGTAGGGCTTCTTCCTTACTTCTTCAGGTGGTACCATTGCTCCTATTGTGGAGGATCATAAGGACATGTTGGGTCAAAAGTGGCTATTTGTATGAGAGGTTCATATACTAACTGGGGCACAAGCCAAGGATTACCTTCCTTAATGGTCTCTAAATAAGTTTGGTTAGGCATACTCATAAAGATACTTAGCTAGGAGAACATGTCCTTAATGCTATCACATGTTAATGGCTGTTCTTTGAAAATATTGTACCTACTATGTTCTTCTTCGTTCGTGATCTTGATTGTCCTGGAAATGGTTGGTAAATTTGCATCAAACTCCATGTCTTCCTTCTGACCACTATTCAGTGTTCGAGAAATCATAATCTATTTATACTTGGGGGGAAAGCTTCACAGTTACTTTGTAAGTGGGCTCATCTTGTACATATGGAACCATTTGCATATTAGCTTCATCCTCTAGAGTCAAATATTGCAATGTGTGTCCTCCTTGCAAAGGTAACTAAGCCTTACCAACCTCTCTATTTCTCTTGCATCATTACCATGGAAAGCTCCTTGGTTGACACTCAGTCCACCAAGTGTTTGTGTAATTCTTACAAGTGGTGTATTTGCACAGCCTCCCATACTGGGTAATTCACTAAATCTATAAACATGTCTTCCCCAGGGTCAGCCACATCATTGCCTTCAAATAGTTGAGTATAGTTTAACAATGCCTAAGGGGTGAAAATCATTGCTATCAATGCCTTGTAGATGCATGTATACGCTTTGTTCCTCTCATAAGTTTCCATCCACCAAATACAGTGATGAATTCACAATGATTGAATTCATTAGGTAAACTTTAGACTTAAAAAGGGTCCTCTAAGAAGAGCCATGTCATTAGAAAAAAGGGGGACCATGGTGAACCTTATGAATCTTACATGAAAATCTTCACATATGACATACCATTAGAAAGCCCTTGAAAAATAGATTCTAAATCTACCACCTCCAAAAAATTTGGAGTTGATATGCTCAAGTTATGCCTTCCCCACTAAAAGGTAGATTCCAACGATTGTGACATCCATGTAATCATTGGAATCTACCTTTTAGTGGGGAAGGCATAACTATGAGCACTAAAAGGTATATTCCAACGATTATGCTATAAGCTATGAGTTCAAATGGGGCTTTCAAGACAATATTTGATTTAGCATCACCAAACAATTGAGACATTATAATTACCCGTGATATGAAATTCGTCGATGCATAGGAAACATTAGATAATCTCTTGACTTTTGCAGCTTGTACTCTGATGTTCAAATAGTTAAAAGTCCTCCATAGAAAACAAGCTTTCATTCTAGTGTGGTTTAGAGAAATTTTGACCACCATAGCAAATTTTTTACACTTCAAGACAAATTCTCAAATGTTTTTAGTTCAAAAATCCTACTTTGCAACCTTTGTCTCTGGCATGTTGAAACTAGTTGCAATTGTTGGATGGGCACAAGATTTGATATGCTTGAAGTACATACTATTGACAACATGTGTAGATGGCTTTGTCTAACGCTATATTAACCTTGCCCCTCAAATTGCTAGGTGTGCGGAAAGAAAAAAACTACTTTTGATAGTTTTATTGAAAAATACGACCAAAAAAACCTAACATGCCACATCCATAACTTTTGATCCACAACTCTAATCGGGGTGATTAAAGAGTCAAAAATTATCTATAGAAAACAAGCTTTCCAATGATGTTAAAACTGTGCAATTTTAGTCACTCCAGAAAAGTTATTAATTTTAGGCAAAGCATTAATGCATTGAATTACCCGTCCTTGAAGTGAGTATTGAAGTATGAAGTATCCAGTGCTTCACTCTTGAAACCTTGCTTATTTTTGTACTTTTATCCATGTTAGAGGGAAATTGAAAACCTTAAACTTATCATGAGCTCGAGGGTAAAGCCTTGATTGGCTCATTAATTATCTATTAAATCATCAAGCGACATTCCAATTTTAAAGACTTCCTTTCCTTTATGCAGTGCCATGTCTTCATTCTGCTCACCATTTGAAAATGATTCCATTGTCGTTCCACTACACCTTCCTTCTAGGACCCATTTTTGAACACTACTTTGGTGCCGGAGTTGTGACATGGTTATGTGGTGAAATAGTGCATACAGATTAAGAGACTATGTGGGATTCTAAGTAGTTTTATATTTTTTTTATAAGAAGGAACCCCTTGATAAGCTGATTTTTACATTCGACATTCCAATTTTAAAGACTTCCTTTCCTTTATGCAGTGCCATGTCTTCATTCTGCTCACCATTTGAAAATGATTCCATTGTCGTTCCACTACACTTTCCTTCTAGGACCCATTTTTGAACACTACTTTGGTGCCGGAGTTGTGACATGGTTATGTGGTGAAATAGTGCATATAGATTAAGAGACTATGTAGGATTCTAAGTAGTTTTATATTTTTTTTATAAGAAGGAACCCCTTGATAAGCTGATTTTTACATTCTGTAAGCATTATCATAAGAGCTTTGAGAGATTTACTATTTTTAGATACCGTTCTCTTAGAGAAAATTTTGCAAATAGGAGGTGAGGGTAATTTCATTTGCTAACGAGCTCCATTCATCTTGTTCGGAAAAATTATGCACTTGGTTGGAGATTTGAGCAATTTAGCTGGTTGTTATCGACTTGTATCCTCTATCAACTAGTAATGTGATTGGCTCATGAACTGGCTGCTTTGTTGTTGATTCTTCATATTCTTAATCCACATCTAATTCCTCTTACATGATAACTAAACAAAAGTTAGGATTGGTCTTCAAAACTAATTAGACCAACAAATCTAAACCCTATTTTTAAAAAACTTGTAAGGACACTATGTTGGCTAGAGGGAAAACGTGTAAAAATAAAAAGGGAGGACCATTAGGTGCACATGTGCAATGACATATATTAATTTAAAAAGGGAGGACCGTTAGGTGCACATGTGCAATGACATATATTAATTTAAAAAAGAAAATAATTAATCAAGTGATATGATTAATTATAATATTAGAGTAGTAAATTGCAAGAGTTCCCCTTGGATAAATTAAATTAATATATATACCCATGTGTTTGCGCACATTAATTAATTTAGTTGAACTAAGGGTGTTAAGTGATGTCGAAGACTTCTATGACATCGCGGTCAACCACAATATATTTCGACATTCATTGGCCTACGCACTAGAGAATTCATATTTCTCTTGTAATGGATTATTTTACATACGCAATCGCTGCTTGTATATGAAAGGCGCGCCATGGGATAATAAGGTTAGAGTTACTAGCTAGGATAAGGTGTTTGCACTAGTGTAGGTAGTCTCTTAGATGCACTAGGACCTCATTTTTAACATTGGCTAGGCCAAGTGTGAACACTATGAGCTAAGTATAAAGGTCAAATTGTAACTCTAAATCGTCATTCTTGTATGCACTCTTATATCATGCTCTCAAGTGAAGATGGTTCTCTATTCTTCTCTCAGGGCGTTGCCCATCTCTTACCTTCAATGCTTGTGTGAGTGTGTGTGTGTGTGTGGGAGGGAGTGAGAGAGCGTAGTGGCTACACTTGAGGTGTGGTGGCAGCGGCCTTGTTGAGCTACTTCGGCGTGCCTGCACTAACATAGCTACCACGAGGAGACCCAGATTCAAGCAAATGAGATAGAGTCAAGTGAGAGTTACCTCACTAATGCATTGTATGTTTCCCATGGCATATTGGGTTCGGGTTGGAGTTCAGGCTCCCCGGAGACATGAGAGAAGAGTCCCATTGAGTGGCCGAAAGGCCTGACATAAATGGCTCCATTGTCAGGACACCAATTTCTTGTCAAGCATCTTGCATAACTTGCTTGTTTAAAATGATTTTCACTAATGAGAAAAAGAATAATTCAATTTTAAAAAACCCAAAATCATTGTTTTTGTCATTTTTGTATCCATTTCTTGTTTCTTTCATTCTAATTTTCATTCCTTGTTACCCTCAACCCCATTTATTTCAATTTGGTAGTATTGTTAATTTTGCTTATTTTTCGAGTTTTTTACACTTTTTGGTATCTCTAATATTTTTGTACTTTTTAATTTTGAATTATGAAAAAACGAGAAATTGAGCATGAAATTGGGTGATTTAGGGTAAATGCACCCCAAAATTGAGCTCCAGACCCCATAATATCCCTCATCGCCTACTACTTGTTGGTAGCAATCTCATCGCCTACTAGCAAGGCTGGAGTCATGGATTATTGATGAGAACCAAAATGGTAGCTTGAGTTATGGATATTATTGAGACCCAAAATGTTTAGGCCTCTCTGCTAGTGGATTGAAACTCTGAGAAGAGGATTGGATTCGGCCATGTATCGTGTAGTATAAGCTATGAAATCTTAGAGCATAATTGCAGAAGCTGCAGTCCATTTTGGAGAAAGCAGAGAAGAGGCGTTTGCTTGTCAAGCAACAGTACGACGAGCAGGGCTTAAAACTGTGAGGGCGGAGCTCGCTGATTTGGTATCAAGTGTCTCAAAAGAGTGCTGTGCTGGATTGCTTCTTCACCACCTCCTGCTTTGCCGCCGCATGCATGCAATCTGAGAAGGCCACGATATATATAATATATAATATATATATATATATATATATATATATATATATATATATATATATATATATATATATTACCCACAGATCTAATCTGCTTTGCCGCATGCATGCAATCTGAAGGCACTACATCTGCAGGCCCGCCTGCTATGCTGCCCTCCTCGCCCACTTGATTGCTCCACGGCAACCAGCTAGGGCCCGAGTTTTTGCTCCATGTCTATCCCACGCCCCCCTTTTTTGCTGCAATATTTTTTTTTGAAAAAAAAAGCAAAAAAAAAACACAAAAGCTAGGAAACGTTGTTTTCTAACCCAAAAAAAAAAATGACAACATGCGCAGGCCCAGATCCCCCCATCGACCTCTAGTCTCTCTCTCTCCCTCTTCTGTAGCTCGGTTTCCCTCACGCCAAGGGTGCTTATTGACACACTCAGGGGCTACAAATGGTTGAGAACACTTCCAATTGGATCAAGCCAGTTAACCATAGACTCTATGTTCTTAGAGGGGATGGTTACGAGCATACAAAATAATCTTATGTTAGCACTAGGTGACACTACATCTTTATTTGGTTCCTTAAACGAAGCTCAAGACCTAAGTCGACCAGGCATTGCTACTAGCACACTAGCCACACTAGCCTGAACACCACGCCCAAGCAAAAACTTATGCTTGATGGTGACCGAACCAAAAAGCAAGTTGAAACAGTAGTAGCTATGTGGCAAGCTATTAATGCAATGAAAGACGAAATTGAGATTCGTGCTCAACAAAGGCTAGCAGTTTAACCCTCCCAAGCCGACCCCATAGCTCCCACATTACCAACACAAACTCAACCAGAGGCTAGCCATTCAACCATGTCCTCAATGCTAGCCCAACTTCTAGAGGAACCTTAAGCACCTAGACAAATGGATTGCTCAAGGCCTAAGACTTGCAGTTCAATATTAAGCAGCAAGTTCTTATGGATTTGGCTACCCACAGCTATATAGTATTAATTGGCAAGAAATCTTATTGTTTATTGGGTTCTTTGAAAAAGGTGCTGAGAACTTGCCAGAGGTTGCCAATTACCTCATGAGCATAGTACAAAGTGAGCGGCAATGATTGACATGCCTTATGCTTGCTCAAGAAACTACACCAACCAACTCTACCCTATCCCTAGTGGATCCGGCACCCTAACTAGCTTAACCAAGCCAAAGTCCATTAGACTTTACAAATCAAGAGTCAAAAAACACCCAGTCTACATAACCCTCAAAAGTAGCACGTGAAAAACAAATGCAATGACCAAACAGATCCATTAGTGCCCATTACTCAAGCAATTCCGATAGAACCTACATCAGAGGCTCCAAAGAACTTGACAAATGTTACTCCATCTTGTAGAGGATATCTAAGCACATGGACGAATAGGGTACTCAAAAGTGTAGATTAGGGATACAACATTGAGACCCAACTACTCAAGGACTTGTCCACGCACCAAATCTATGAAGTCCTTTGGCAAGAAATTGTTCAAGCTATATCCGATATACCATGAAACAAGCTGAGCATCTTCAAAAGGTTACCAATTGCATTGCTAAGGTAGTTCAGAATGAGCGAAACTTGCTTGCAACCACCCTACCTACAAATGTGCCCACGCCAGAAGCTCAAGAAAATAAAGTAGAAACTGGGGTGCTGGAACTAGTGGGAACATCACCTCAAAGCCCATCATGTGCTACTTCTATCATGCCACCATCAGGCTTTCTAGAAAAACAAGCTCCAAATACGCCTCCACATGAGGGGGATGGCAACAAAATTCTCACTACTAATGTGGCTATAGTAGCCAAGGAGAGCGAGTTTCCTAGCTCAAGCTCACAAGCCCTCATACCCCACCACATGTGCATGTCTCCTCTTGGTAGGCAGATGCCCACTCATCGCCTGAGAGGCATGGCAACCATCACTTGGTTATCCCAACCTCTAGTACATGTCGCACTCTTTTGCAAACTTGTGTGTATCTTTTAATACAATTGGCCACAAACCTACCTGGAACACCTTTCGTCCTTCAGTTGCCACGCCACAAACCTATTTGGAACATCGTCCATCCTATGACCTCTCCGAAAAAATGCCCACCACTTATAACTTGATGTGCTTCTACTAAAATGATATTCCTAGCTTAACTGAGAACTCCACCATGAACCCACAAGGAGGACCAATTTCTAGTGCTAGTGCTTAAATGCTAGTTCTATTGGTTCTTTGGACTCTTTAGTGGTGGACATAACAACAACTTCCCCTAAAGATAGCCCAAAATCTACTCAATAACCTACTTCAAGCTCTAGAGTTATTCAAAAAGAGAAGACATCACAAAGACCCTTGAGCACATGGATGGAAGGAGTTCTAAAAGGACAAGATTAGGAGCATAACATAGCAACAAACATAGTTATGGATCTTGTCACTAAGAAATGCTATCCTTTGGTTTGGCAAGAACTTATGCAAGTAGCCATCGAGGACATTGGAATTGAACTGAGTCTTCATTTGATGATACTGGGACTGGATCACTCCATGGAAGAAATGAGAAAAGAGAAAAACATTGTTACTCATGCCAAGAAATCTCAAGAGCTATGAAAGGCAGATGCACCTATAGTTGCTCAAGCCTCTTTAAGCAAGGGACAAGCCAGTAGCTCACTCATGAATTGTATCTAGCATGACATCCCTAAATTTTTGACAAAGCCATCAATTGCCTCACAAAAACAAGAAAAGGTCCAAGAACCATCTAACACAAGCATGAATAGAACTCCAAATGAAATCCTAGCTAGTGACCCATATATTTCTCTAGCTAGTGAAACCATGGCCATGACTACATCTTTGGAAAACTATTGCAATATTGCCACATCTTGTAACTCTAATCACACGGGTGAGATTATTCCAAAAATTGCTACTTCATGTGTTGAAGCACCTATGGTTTCAACTACTACAGGAACTCTGGAACCATAAAGAAAATGCAGTGAATTGGCTAGTCCCTATGGGAAAGTTCTATTTATGCTTTGATTGATGGGGAAACCATGCACAACTTAATCTCTTTTGCTACTTGGTGCCAACTAGGAAAATCCGAGCTTGAACCAAGTGTGGCTAGAGTGAGGGGTAACAAGAAGAAAATTACAAAAGTGCTTGGTTTGTTAAAAATTGACACCTATTGTGATAATTACAACCTTGTTGGTGACTTCCTAGTCTTGCCTAAAGGTAACTGCAAAGGGCCAATCACCCTTGGTTACAATTGGTTGACAAGTGAAAAAGGTAAAAGTGAGTCTGCCAAAGAGATTGAACATATGGTAGAACATCCTAACTACAAAACTTTGGTCTTTATGCAACCTTCAGTGAAGTTGCTAGCTTTTAATTCGAGTTACTAGCTAGGACAAGGTGTTTACACTAATGTAGGTAATCTTTGATGCACTAGGACCTCATTTTTAACATTGGCCGGCCAAGTGTGAACAATATGAGCCAAGTATAAAGGTCAAATTGTAACTCTAAATCCTCATTCTTGTATATGCACTCTTGTATGCTCTCAAGTGAAGATAGTGCTCTATTCTTCTCTCAAACCTTGCCTATCTCTTGCCTTCAATTCTTGTGTGAGTGTATGTGTAAGGGAGGGAATGAGAGAGAGCAGTGGCTACACGCAATGACTACACGTGAGGCGTGGTGGTCGGCCTTTTTGAGAGTAGATAGGAAATCTCAAGATAACTTTGATTTTGTTGCATATTCTTGTTTTCGTTGCATTCTTTTGTTATCTTAGGAATTCTGTGTTCAATTTTTCATGTTGCCCTAAAACTATGTGTCCTTTTATTTCTATAATTGAAGTTTTTTGGTCAGTTTCTACATTTTTTGTTTTATAGTGCCAAGGTTTCCCACAAGTGGCACTGCTATGCTCGGGAATAGCCCCATCGCATATAGCAACAATGTATTTCGAAAGCTTGTGAATGGTTAAATTGATCATATTTCTGGTTTTTACAAGAAAAGAGTAGATAGGAAATCTCAAAACAACTTTGATTTTGTTGCATATTCTTGTTTTTGTTGCATTCTTTTGTAGGAATTCTGTGTTCAGTTTTTCATATTGCCCTAAAATTGTGTGTCCTTTGATTTCTATAATTGAAGTTTTTTGGTCAATTCTTGTATTTTCAGTTTTATGTTATTTTTCAATTTTGCACCAAAAACAATAAATTGGGCTTAATGAATTAAGTGAAATAGGCCTTAAAATTGGTTTTGGATATAGGGTGTATCCCAATTTTGGCTCCTTACACAGAGAAATTGGGTTAGAAACAACGATTTGGGGTAGGATTTGTAAACCTGATTAATTTTTTATGTTTTGTAGGTTTTTTTAATTTTGCATTAGTGTTAATTACATAGATTAACCTAGATTAATCTACTTATAATTTGGGCCACAAGTTATAAATCTTTTGGTTGGCCGCATTTAATGCATGAAGGCTTTAGGCCCCAAGTAAAAAAGGGAATCTTGGAAAAATCCAAAAAGCTAGACCACCCCTTTTCGAGTAGTTGTGGTGAAACCAAAAATTGTAAACCGTAAACGTAAAAAGCAAAAAATAAAAAAGTTTTTTAAAAAAAAGAGAAGGTTAAAGGGAAAAGGTGGAAAGCCAATGGGTTTTAAAAAAAGGTAGAAGGCCAGTAAGTTTTAAAATATATATATATATAGAATTTTTTTCAAAAGTGGTCGCACAAGCTTGCCTATTATATGTTTTAGGCCCTATGGTTAGTTTGGCACACTTTACACAATACCCAAAAATTTTACAAATTCCCATAGTTAAGGGGACCCACCTTAACTATAGGAAACCCTCTGGTCAACCCAAAAAAAGTGCATACACAACCCTTCCCAAAGTCTTCAGAACTGTCTAAAACCCATTTTGGACAAGTTTCTCTAAAAAAGAAAACTGTCAAACATCCCCCTAGCCATCAAATAGCCTACAATGATATGCAGTTGCAATCTGGGCATGTTTTAGAGATAGATTTAGAGGAAACCATGTCAACCCAATTAGGTTGTTATCAAACCACCTTTGTCTCGGGACCCTCTCCAAGAACAAGATTCAGTGTGGTATAGGGCTTGAGAGTCTCAACAAGCAGTGACACTTCCTCCGATCAACGGAAGGGATACCATACCATGGGGGAGAAAACCCCACTCAAACATTACCACTTGCAAAACACATGTAGACCACCTGTTAGTCCCAAAAGGTGTGCACATACATCTCCATAGGGTGCCCAGGCCGCATGACCAATCACTTTAAGGTTTCGTCTTTGACTGCAACCTCTACACCTAACCAAGTGGCATATCAATTTGGGGATGAGGGAGTTGAGGTTAGCTCCAAGGCCACACCTAGTCACCTTACACACGAGACCCATGCATGTGGAAATCCATGTCCACATGGGACCAATCTTGACCAGAACCCGATGCCTATAGACCAAAACCTCACCCAAACCTTATTGCCAGATGGTAGGACCAAAGAGGAGGTGCAAGAAGTAGAAGACCTAATCCAAGCTTCTAGGGTGAAAGAGGAAGAGGCCTTACGCCAACCCCAATAGCAATTAGCAGCCCAAACTGCACCAATTGGGCAAGCCACCCAAGCTTCACTAATTGCCGAGGCCACTGGACAGCCTAGAGAGCGCAAGACCACATGAACTCATATCTAAGGTGGATCTATGTGTAAGATTCTCAAACACGTTATTGCAAATTGAGAGCTGGGAATTCGATGCAACCCAGGAAACCTTGACAACATGGCTATAGGCCTTATTTATGCTATTAGTTGGGAGGAAATTAAGCAAGTTGTCTCTACTTCGACAGACGAGGAAGAGCGACTTCGGATGGTCATGGAATGTATTCAGGCTATTGTAGAGCAAGAGAGGCTTAGACATGAAATCACCATGCCCATGCATCTTCTTGTGACACAAAGCAATGCTCAAGGTCCTACCTTGAGTGAGATAGAGACACCATCAATAAGCTCTATTGATCCCACATATGTGGTGACGCCCTGGCTACACGATGAACCAAGCCTCAACTGGTGTGCTATTATCCCTCAACTGGTGTGCTATTATCCCTCAAGGTTACACAGGACTCCAAGAATCTACTAGCACGAGCTTCACATTATGAGACCGTAGTAGAGAGGTACCCACTCAAGATGTTGTTCGGTATTGGGGGTACTACACCACTCATAATAAAAACAACACTACCTATGAGACCAACCACGCAACATTGGCCATTACTTTCCTGCCCTCGATCATAACTATGGCAACCATGGTTGCATTGGTCTCTACAACAATGGTTCCAAGCCTAGTTAACACATCCATATCATCTACTAGGGCCACAAAAGGAGGAACCTTCACCCAAAATCCTCGAGTCCTTGTGTCTTCCTCTACTTTGCCAATGCAATCTAGAGTAGGGGGACATCCTCAGAAATGACTAGACTAGTGGCATTTATGGGAATTTCTGTAGGACCCCCACCTATCAAACTCATGTTACTCCTATGGGATTCATGCCATTATACCTGCAGGCAACGCCCTTCATACCACATGTTACCTCTGTTGTACCAATACTTCCAACATCAGCAGCAACCCTCCTAATTGATTCAGTGGCCTTTGCACAAGCATTGGGGAGAGTAATGGCTGAAAGTATAGAACCAGTCATCATGAGAGATAATGCACAGAGTAGCTCTAGAAAGGCTACACAAATCATGAATCTCAAGCACAAGTTCAATGGAGAGGGCGATCCTAGAAGACATCTTGAGGTCTTCGATCAAGTTTGGGAGGCCTTAGGTGAGAGGCATGAGCTTGCAAAGACCAATGCCTTTAGCCTTACACTAGTAGATGGTTGTTAACCCATTCTTAGAGTTAACAAAAATAACCACCATTATCTTACATCAAGAAGTTAAGGTAGATACACAAAAGGGTCATACATTCAAGATATAAAGCAATGGTGTCCAAAGCTACAACTTGGACGAGTGCCCCCGTAATGGGGTGACGGAGTATTTATGGCGATTCCCGCTTCAAGAGCATGTGGTAGCAAGTCAGGATGAAGTCCTAAGTGATGTACTTCATATGGATATATTATGAGAGTAGTCATTATAATAGCATTAGGCCTCTTATGAGCCTAAAGTGTCCGACCGTTAATTGCATGTGAACACTTATGGCCATGTATATAAGTGAATTTCTCTTAATACAACATACTCTCCTATTGTACAATTGAGTCTTGCTCTTGCTAATCTCTCTCCCTAATGCATGCTAGTGAGTGTGTGTGAGCGAGTGAGAGGAGGCACGAGAACCCATCATAGTGCAGCATGGCAGTGTGACAATGCTCACGGGAGGCGCAATGGAATTGCTTCTCAAGGAGTTGTAGAGCTTGGAGACCTCAAGGGCTGCGAGCTCGGGCACCGGAAAGATCCTCACGATAGTTCAGGTAATCTCTTGTTGGATGTGTTTTAAGGGGGGTTAGGGTGAGCCACAACCGGGGATGCGTGTATGCATCTTTGTTAGGAAATAACATTAAGAAACCTGCCTGTGCGAGGCCGCACCGGCGTGGCCTCCCACATGTAGTTTTTTTAATGTTATTGCCCTCCTCTTGCTGCATCTTCTCAAAAAGTTTAAGAGCGTTTGGAGTGTACCCACACTGGAAGAAACCGGTGATCATTGCATTCCAAGTAGTGACACCTTTGTTAGGCACTAAAAAAACCACAAGCAAATTTTTTTGGTTAGTCCTTCCTCTTGTTGCATTTGCTCAAAAAATGTAAGAGCACTTGGAGTGTACCCACACTAGAAGAAACCAGTGATCATTGCATTCCAAGTAGTGATGTCTTTGTTAGGCATTAACATTAAAAAATACTACCTGTGCGGGAGGCGGCTTCCAAGTAGTGACATCTTTGTTAGGCACTAGCATAAAAAACTGCGAGAGGCCATACTGGCACGGCCTCCTGTAGGTAATTTTTTTTATGCTAGTGCCTAACTTGATGATGTTGGGAGAATGGAGAGCATGGTGAGCATGCTTATGTACAGCTTGTAGGAGCATTCTAAAGATGATGGTGACGATATACATGTTATTAAAAAACTATCTTTTGATGATTATGGTGACGATATACATGTTATTAAAAAACTGCCTTCTGATGATTATGGTGATGATGTACATGACATTTAAAAAAATTGCCTATAGGAGGCCACGCCGGCGTAGCCTTGCAGGCAGCAGGTAGTTTTTTTAATGTCATGTACATATGGGTGATGTTTGAAATGCTGAGCATGGTGAGGATGCTCATGTACAACTTGTAGGAGCATAATTTACACACACACATGATAATGATCTTTCCTTGCTTCCTTATGATGATTATGATGATGATGTACATCTCGTGGGATCATAATGTACCGAGGTAAGATTGGTGGGTGCTTATGTGCTTGTTTTGTCAATGATGTATCAGATACAATCATGCTTATATACATGATGCTTACTTGTCTTTTCAATGTGACACTTCTGTTCTCCTAATGGTGCATATGTGCTTGTTTTGTCAATGATGTATCAGATACAATCATGCTTATATACATGATGCTTACTTGTCTTTTCAATGTGACACTTCTGTTCTCCTAATGGTGCATAGATGTGGGATGCATCCACCATCTTACATCATGGAGAGTGAGCTTTATTTTGATTGCATATGCAGATGCAACTAGCAGACATAGTGTTGTGTCACTATATGTCAAATGCATATATGGCATTGACCCCTATAAGAGAGGCATGGCGATGGAGTCTTGAGAGGAGTCACAGCTACCTTGCTTGCTTTTTGGAGCTGCTATGCCCACAAGGAGGTGTTTTCCTTGAGTTGGTATGTGGCACAAATCCCATCCTCAAAAGGAATGTTTGCTTACAGGGCATGTTTGTGCATCCATTGACATGGATGAGAGACCTATGACATCTTATGTTTAGCCCTTGCTTTTTTGCACTAGGAAGCGGGCTAGGCAGGAGGATTCAATATCTTTCGGTGAAGACAACAATGTGGACAAAAATGCGGGTGCAAACCCATTTGCTGACTAGTGAGCCCTACACCTTTACTAGTTTGACATTCCTTGCTACTTATGAACCAAAACTTGTTATTAGGAGTTTTTGGTTTGGTGTGTGTTTTGATATCTCATGGACTTATATGACAAAGTTTTGGTTTTGATGCTATTAGCTTGTCTTTTGTGTGGCAATGTCTAAAAAGTTCACATTTCTTTTTCTTTCATGAAAAAGTGTGTTGCTGCCTTATGCCAAAGAAATGGCAAGATCAATGGCGGATGATGAGTGGTGTAAGACGCAATGTCTTTATTGATGACGAGTGCAAGTCATCACAGTATTTCAGATCACCTTTTATATTTTTGTTCCAATTTATTTTTGTGGCAATCTATTATCCTACTAGTTGGGTTCATTGTTAGTCTTTAGACCTTCGTAATCAACTCACATAAGCTTAAATGTACTAAGGTGAATTGATTAGCTTCAAATTTTTTGAGAGTTTATGACAATTGGAACTTGTTTTAAGTCTTTCATATTGGCTTTTATATTTGTGTTTTAATTTTGTTATGTGGCTATCTTTGGTCCAAGTAGGTAAGTTGTTTGTTAGTCTTTTGGAAATGAACTCACATTAGTTTTTTTTGGAAATATACATTGCATTCATGAGACAAAGATAATAATTGCACTTATGGACTGAGCTCTATTCTTGAATAATGTAATTTATTGATTTGGGCTGTTTTGATGGGTTTCGCTTGGTTTTTTAGGTCCGCTCGAAAAAAGTTACTCGGTGTATGGTAGATAGTCTTAGTTCCTCCATTGTTAGTTTTGTCATTAGATTCACGGATGATCCACCGTCTAGTTGCAGTCCAACTACAAAGAGATCACCAATCTCCACATCTATCAAAGGATCTCTTAGATCTAAGAAAAGATCAACTACATGCACATCCTTTGCTTCATGCATTCTTGGCTTAGGTCTCTCAACTTCCACTCTAACCTTTCGTGTTCTTCTTCTAACCAATTTGTGATAAACCTGGGGAAATCTATAATAATTGCCTTAAATTTATAATCATCTAGACATTTTCTAATTCTATCCACCATAAGTCAAATATTATATTCTCTATTGGTCTTCTTAATTCTCCCCTCTTCTCTTTTTTGTGCACTAACCACTTAGGAAACGGTGCTATCCCATTCTAGACTTGGGGACCTTGTAATGAAACAAGTAGAATAGGATGATCCAAGGATTTCCCCCACTAATATTCTAACTCTCGTGGTTTAATGTTATGACTAATGTTCTCCCCCACACTTACTCTCTTAGGTAAGTTTATCCGAGGATTTCTCGTGACATTTTGACTCTACTAGTTCAGTGTTATGACTAATGCACTCCCCCACACTTACTCTCTTAGGTCCGTTTATCACTTCTTTAGTCGATTGGGTGTCTTGCCTTCCAATTCTCCTTGTTTTTTATGCGAATGAGTCACTACACTAATCATAGGCTCCATTGCAAAAATTACTTTCCTAGAAACAAATTTTGCTGATGTGCTTTTTTGGACCTTCTTCTTCTAATTATATGAGATTAGTTGAAGAACTTGTCCCTTTAGCTACCACTTGCTTACCTTTAGCATCACTTGTTGTGAAGACTTACTCTTTTGAGGACAATCCTGCTCATAGTGACCCTCTCCACTATAATTTATATATAATGGAGTGTACCCTTGATGCTTCATCTCATTAGGACGACAGTAAGCAGCTATATGTCCTTCTTGTTGACATCGATAGAATATAATCAGGACTTGTGGCCTAAAACAATTCCACTCATAAGATTGTTTCTATGATCTCCAAAATTTCTTATGAAAGGAGATCCTCTTAACATATTTCCTCTATTATTAGAATATGAGGTTCTATAGGTAATGGAGGTTCCCCTTGTGCAGGTAATCCTCATTGCATGAAAGTTTGGGGTAGAGGTCCTTGTGGAGTACCCATTTTAACCATATAAGTTGGTGTGCTAACACATATGGATTATATGGAATATAGCCAAATGGGTTAGGACCCATCATGGTTTGCTTTTCACACTCGTTCCAGGAATTTGGGACATCTCATAAGCTTGGCGGCTCCGCTGGCTTTACCTATGAAGGTTGTGGAGTCCTAGGATCTTGCGACAATTCTCATCATCATCATTGCTAACTCAATTGGACTTCCTCCTATATCTAGCTTCTTGCTTTGCATCTACTAATGTCACTAGGTGTCTAAGACTCATCTGCGTCTAAGCTTCTGTGTTTTGGAGCCATCAATGATGAATCGATGTTTTTGTATCTCTTCATTTGGAGAATTATCTTCCATTTTCCTCACGATGGTCTCCATATGCTCTATATAATGGTTAATACTATCATTAGTCCCTGGGATAAATAATATATTTATTTTGCTAAACATTCTTGAAAACCTTGCCTCCTAATTTTAGTAAGCAAGGTTTGTGATAATGCTTTATATGTTGCTTTTTATGCTCCATCAAGGTTTCCATACCAACTTATAGCCTCATCTTTCAAACATGGCTAGAAAAATATGCAACTTTTGGTCATCACACTTGCAATCTCATTGGCCACACATGTGCCCTTGAATCGTCCAAAGTCCGCTAAAATGGGCTATCTCTCTCAAGAGTGGTAATGCCATTATTTCAACAAGAAGAGTTACTAGTCATAAGTCTTCTTTGTCAAGGAAATCAAGTGCTTTCCCTTTAGGTATGTAAAATAAGCGTCTAAACCCAAAATCCTCAATAATGTCTAAGTCACTATTCTCTTCTTGGATATGTGGAGATAGTGTGTGTTTTTGAACACTATATTCCTCTCCTTCACTTTTCTCTTTATTGCTTTCGATTCCCTCTTAAATTGGACTTACATCGGGTTAGTAACCAACGTTGTCACACTACTAGAATTCAAAAAAACGATTTGATCCCAATATTTTGGACCATTTTCACTTACACTAGAGGGATAGTCCCCATAATATGTCCTTCATTTAGATTTACACTGGCTAGTACTAATCCCTTAAGACCTTCCCCTATTAATTCATTTAATCGCTCTAGTTGCTCAACAATTCTTCCACTACATCTTTTGTCTCTATGCTTCCAACTTTCTTCTCTCTCTCTCTCTCTCTCTCTCTCTCTCTCTCTCTCTCTACTACTACTACTACTACTACTACTACTACTACTACTACTACTACTACTACTACTACTACTACTACTACTACTACTACTACTACTACTACTACTACTACTACTACTACTACTACTACTACTACTACTACTACTACTACTACTACTACTACTACTACTACTACTACTACTACTCTCACCATTCATCCATCCTCCTCTTAACTTCTTTCTTCTCAATAAAAGTCTATCTCTTGACTTATGTAGCTCACCACTTCTCTAATAGCCGGTAGACCCATAGAGGATTAATTTTCAATAACGAGTATAAAGGTGATACTAAGGTAGTAAAATTCTTAATAGGGCATCTGAAGTAAGCTAATATCCCTATAATTCCATGCAATTCAAGCCCCTTAATGGGTTGATGCGTCCCTTTCTAATTATTTTCTAAATATTATTCCCATCCATAATTTATATCTCCTCTTCCTACTAATAACTCATCAAGTGCAATTCTATCGTCTTGACAAATAAGAATCGATAACCTATTGCATATGGTCAACCATGGCCTAATGTCTTCAAATTATGTAACCAATAAAGTATAAACTTGACTAGGGTCTATTGCAAAGGGTTCCCAATGCTCTAAATTAACTTCCAAAGTTTCTCCACACACTTCTGTTATAACCAACTCTCTCAACTCAAATCAGGTGTAATTTAATAATAACAAAAAATTCAGCATCAGCTTTTCTCATCATTTACTAACTCTTCTTTAAGTCAAGTATTACATAGAATTAATTAATTAAGTACTTTATTCATTAACCCACTAAACTATCATAATTAAGAAAACTAATTAAAATATGTATTAATCTTAATTAAATTATGATGTGATGCATGAATTCTATCATTATTATTCTATTATGTCTCTATTTTTTACTATGGATTTCTTAATATTCACTAATTAAAAAGATGGTCACTTATCTCTTGATTTTGAACAATGAATCGACTTTGGGTTGCCAAATGGATGTGGCCAAGCCTTGAGAAGCCTTCCCCTTCATTGCTATTTACTATTTATCATCTTTGCTCCTTTTTGTGCTTCAATTAAGTCTTTTTTACTCTCTAATTCTCCATAATCATCATGATACTAATTATGTATTCAGTTAAGCAAAATTGAGAGAGGAGAATCATAGGAAATGCTTAGCAAATTGATCATATGCATGTGGGACCCTCATTTACTAATCATGCACTAATCATATGCTCTAAAAAAAGGTAAGAAGCGAAGAGGAAAGAGAGGAAAATGCTGAAGGAAACTGTTACTCTATGATCAAATGCTATAATCATGCCCTTCTTCCCCCTAATCTCTCTGCAAAATTTAATTAATTCCCCCCTTCTCTTCAATATGTGCCTAGAAGAAGAGAAGAAACTACCCTCTTCATGTGGCATTGAGTGGTTCACACCCAAATGTCAACCTTCTTATATTCTAAATGTGTGGCTGCCCAAAAATGGTTGTTTTTAGCCAAATTTGACACCCGATTGGCCAAATCTTGATACTTTGAAAATTCTTATGGATTCCCACCTTCCTCAGGCTTGGTCACATCAATCTGGCTTCCGCCACTTTATTAAATTTTCAGTAAAGTAGGGTGAAAAATACATCAAAATGGCCCAAAATTGAACCATACACCCTAAAACTAGGGTTAAATGACCAAAGTGGGAAAAAAGAAAAACTCTTCTACAATTTCTAATTTTCTTGCTAAAAATAGCTAATTGTTTGATTTTTTATCTCAAAATTACTTTAAAAATAGCTAAAAATGCTCAAAAACAAGCTCGAAAATAACCCCAAAATTAGAGGTTTTCAGGGATATGCCACAATGGGTGGATGGCAAGGAAATTGCTTTGGTATATATATTTAGCGCTATGACAATGCAACGTGCGTTCAAATTCGAAGGCAATATTAACAACTAGGAGGTAGTAGCTTGGGTCTCGAAACACAAAAAGAGAAAATTTATATCTCTTCCAAGGAGGGAATGAAGACCATTGGCTTCAATATGTTGAGGCCATAGACTCTCATGTGGACTTTAGCCCACCAATGGCAAAAAGAGGTTAATATTTTTGAGGTTCCAGTCAAGCGACAAAGAGAGATGAACCCTCAAGTTCGGAAGAATCTAAAAAACTCTCTTGCTTGGAAGAAAGAGCAAGAAACAAAGACTTAGCACATGCTAAAAAAAAAGCTAAGCACATTCTACAAGAGAGTGCATGTGGAAGATCTTAGGCAAGTTCTAGAGCACTTCAAAACATATTATGTGGGTGACCACCTCCTACATTTTGAAAAGGAGAAGAGGACCCCTGATGGAAAGCCTGGAACATCTTACAACACACCAACTGAAGTTAAGGAGGTCAACCTAGCGAGACCTAAATGAAGATCTGAAACTAATTTACATTGGAAAAGACCTAGCTCTAGAGGAAGAAAAGTACCTAGTCGACTTACTCATAGAGTTTCAAGACTACTTTGCTTGGAAATATACTAACATGAAGGGTATACCTCGAAAGGTGGTCAAGCACACTATTCCTATTATTGAAGAAGCAAAGCCATCAAGGCACATAATGGCTTGTTGTATGAATTCAGATGAATCCAAAATACTCCAAGGTCAAGGATGAAATTGACAAACTCATTAAAGCCGGATTCATTTATGAGATAGAGTATACGGAATGTATCCCCAATAGTCATAGTGCGTAAGAAGAATGCAAAAATATGGGTTTGTGTATTAACCTCAAAAAGGTTAATGCAGCTAGATCATTTCTCGTTACCATTCACTGAGCATGTGTTGAAACACTGAGGGAGGATTCTAGAGGGGTGGCCTCTAACACTCTCCTAGATCCCCAGCTCTCATAAAAGTGGTGCCCCCATTGAGGATTTCTCATAGTACCTTTAGTTTACAACTCTACCACAAATGCAATTTAGTCATGAATCCCAATTTTCCAATTAGGCCCAATCAACCCTACCAATCTCATCCCCTTCTTTCTATTCATATCATTATTAGTAATAAGATCTTCTTCCAACAAAGGATAGCCTTACTTTTTGGTCCACAATGCTAGGCAAAAATTAATGCTTCTCCAGATCCTTTTATTTTGCCAATTCTAGATTATAATATTACATTTGATGTTTGCATATTTATTCTCCTATAAGTTAATCCTTTGAATATATTCTTAATCACATCTCTCCTCTTCATCCTTCTTCTAAGAAATCTACTACCATGGCAAGCTCTTTCCCTACATTTCATGGGCAACTAGGCGAGGATGCATTGGAATTCCTTAACAACTTGGAGATGGCACACCTCATCTCGGGGCAAGACCAAGACGAAGTAAAAATAAGGGCCTTTCCCTTAGTTTTAAAGGATGCATTGGAATTCCTTAACAACTTGGAGATGGCACACCTCATCTCGGGGCAAGACCAAGACGAAGTAAAAATAAGGGCCTTTCCCTTAGTTTTAAAGGAGGAGGCAAGACTTTGGTATGGAGCACTTCCCCCCGCCATCAAACGAGATTGGAATGCTCTCTGTCAAGCTTTCATCAACCATTATGGGAGAGGAGACACACGGGAGGGAATATGGCAACAATTATTGCAACATAGGCAAGTATTTCTCTTCATATGAAGCCAAGTTCCAAAATTTATGGGCTAGATGGGTTGCTGCCTCCTTAAGGGAGAATGAAGTTGCTCCTAACTTCCTCAAAAGGGATAGGTTCATAGCGGGTCTTTTCCCTCCACTTAGGGAAAAAGTAGAGTCAAAGCTCCCTCCAACTTTTGAGATTGCACTAGAGGTAGCAAGGGGTAAAGATCGCAAATTGAGGTATCAAAACCAAAAGTTTAAGATAGAAAGAGAAATAGGGGAGATGGGGGAGAGTCAGTCTCAAGATCCACCTCTACCTAGAGCACCATCTACACGAGTGCGAGGCACTCCATAGCAAGGTCTTCTCCAAAAGCTAACTGAGCAACTGGACCAACTCACCCTAAACCTAATCCAAGCACCTAGGACACACAGCCACCTAGGGAAGGTCGAGCACAAAGAAGGCAAGCACAACAATATATTTGTTACAATTGCAATGAGAGAGGGCATGGAATGTATAGTTTCCCATATCCAAGAAGGATCCCCGTGACATTTATCCACCACAAAGGCTCGTGCAACCTCGACAACAGCCAGGTCCTCCTCAAGCTCCCCAAGTATCCCAACTTCTTCAACGGACAACCACCCTCTCAACAACTAGCTGACATTCCACCTCTACCACAAGGAGAAGAGAGGACAATGAATGTGTTAGAGCTTGGAGACTTACTTGAAAGAGTAGAAATGATAGAAGAGATGGATGCCACGCCAATCAAAAGGGCAAGAGTTCAAGAAGAGGCCAAAGATGAAGAATCCGACACCAAGAAGAGGGGAAGCAAGGGCCCTGAAGGAACAAGCAAGGAAGTTCGGAGACCAAGAAGGAAGATCAATATGGAAGACTTCATACTAGGTAAAGGTTTCGAGACCTATAATCTTATCTCTGATGTGAGCACTCAACATCCCAACATCACATGGCCACAACTCTTACAAAATAGCACCTAATCTAAGAAGGCAATGGTCAAAGATAGTTAGCCACTAGAAGAAGAAAACAGACAAAATCAGTCAAGTTAATTAAAGCGAATCCTGATGAAGATGTTGTTCCTCTAGTGGATGCTTGGATTAAGGGATATAAGATTCATAAGGTGTATGTGGATGGGGGTGCCCAAATGTGTGTCAGAGAAAACCATGCATAGATTAGGGCTAGAAGTCAATGCTCCATCTCCCTATAAAGCTAAACTAGCCAATAATGTATGCATCAAGTGCCTACGAGTCATCAAGGGTGTAAAGGTAGTTGTTTGTGGTGTTGAGTTAGAGGTAGACATGTATGTGATCCCATCAAAGGGGGAGGGCTATCCCATTATTTTAGGTAGACCTTGGCTCATAGCTATTGGGGTAGAAAAAAATGGGGGACCTGTCTACTAGTTCTCAAGCCAGAGGGAGAGAATGGTGCCAATAGGAGAAATATCACCTATGACATGAAAAAAGGAAGGAAAGTGGACCTAAGATATGAAACTAGCTTGGATGAAGAAATCTCATATGATTCCTCAGAAACAGAGTCAGGATCAGGTACTAGTGAGGAGGATTCCTCTATGGAGGTAATGGGACTCATCTTTCAAGGGAAGGAGGCCACCACAACAAAGGGATACCAAGAAAAGGATGGTGATTCTCTGCAGGTTGAGGACAAGCAAATAAAGAAGATGCTAGCAAAGGATTTGACACCAGAGGAGGAAGCAGCTTACATCACCATGTTAAAGAAGTACACCAACCTCTTCATCACCGACTACATCCAGGTAAAAGGAGTGGAAATCATAAAACGTCATATAGAACTAAAGCCTGATGCTAAGCTTGTGGCTCAAAAATTAAGAAGGTTAGGAGTGGTCCAGAGGGAGGTTTTACTAATGGAAGTAAAGAGGCTCTTGAAAGCAAGTTTTATTTACCCAGTGGAAAACTCAAATTGGGTCTCCCCTGTAGTTATTACCCCTAATAAGAAAAACGGAAAATGGAGGATTTGTGTAGATTACAAGCCCTTAATTACTGCCCCACAAAGAGGGACCACTTCCCCCTCCCATTCCAAGATGAAATCTTGAATGAAGTAGCAGGCCATGAAAGGTACACAGTATGTGATGGTTACTCTAGCTACTTCCAAATTAGGATGGCAGAGGAGGATCAATGCAAAACCATCTTCACCACTCCATGGGGATGCTTTGCTTACAAAGTAATGCCTTTTGGCCAAATGCACCTCCCACCTTCCAAAGATTCATGAATTATGTTTTTCAACCCTTCTTTGGGACCTCTATTAGGGTCTACATGGATGATTTCTGCATATATAGTAGCAGGGAATTGCATTTCCAAAGAGTCGAAGAAGGGTTACAAAGGTTGTACCAATTGGGTGGACAATTGAATCCTGACAAGTCCCACATAGCTCAAAGTGAAGTGAAACTTTTGGTAGTATGACTACACTTTTATAGTGGAGGATAGCACTAGGGCAAGTTTGGCAAACATTCTCACCTACAAGTCCCATGAAAAGAAGATCACCATCAAGCACAACGGTGAGGAGACAAAGCCCACAATTCAAGAAGAGCTGGAAGGTGCCTTCATTATGCATTTTGATGGAGCCTATAGGAGACAAAGTGATCAAGCAGCAGGTGGAGTCATCATCTACAATCCACAAGGTGAGGAGGTCACTAGACAAGGTAAAACTCTCCCTGGGATCCATTCCAATAATGAAGTAGAATATGCCACTCTACAGTTTGGGTTGGAATGGTGCTTGGAGCATGGTATTAAGAGGTTGATTGTCAAAGGAGATGCCATGTTAGTGGTGAAGCAGCTACAAGGAGATGCCATGTTAGTGGTGAAGTAGCTACAAGGAGTTTGGTCTTGCAAAAATGCTAATCTATTTACATGGGTCAAGCAAATTAAAGGTTTGATGCAAAAATTTAAAGCTATACAAGTGCATCATGTATCTAGGATGAAAAATAAGGAAGTAGATGCTTTAGCCAATGACCAATTTACAGTGGTAGTGGGAGCAATCAAATTTCAGTAACCAAAATTAAACCAGAGGCTTCTAGACCTCCAAAGGCTAGATTTGGATAGAGAGAAAGCCATGGATTACTACATAGCACAAGCCAACAGGAAGAGGGACAAACTTAACCGGAAACTCCAGGAGGACAAGGGGTTGAAGGAGGGCATGTTGGTCCTTAGGTATGATAGTAGATTAGACAATAGAAATGATGCAAAGTTTCAACAGAGATGGGAGGGCCCCTTTATCATCAAGAATGGATTTCATAATGGCAGCTACTAGCTACAAGATCTATGAGGAAAGATGCACAAAACTAGCGTCAATGGCTAGCGACTAAAACCCTATTTTCAGAGGATAGAGCAAATAGTACAGGAGGAGGAGCCATCTACTCACTTCATCAATCTTCAGGAAAAGCAGGAAGTCCATAACAAAGATCAAAGAGATTTTGCCTCCTCTCCCATAGCACTTTTCAGCCAACCATTGGGCTAGAGGTATAAATGCCTCTAGCTATGGGGGAGGGCTAAGTATGAGATAGGGTAAATTGAAATCCCCCATGCATTAATTTTTTCTCATAGGGCTTGGGAGAAATGCACAAAATCTTGCTCCCCATCTTCCTTCTACCTTTTCAAAATCCCTTAGGTACTATATCTATAACCACACTACAAGTATGCATATTTCTACCACCTTCTATTTGCCATATTTTCTCTCTCATCCTTATATATATACTTGCACAAGTAAATAAATCCTAAGTCTATTTCCTCATATATATTTATGCTTAAGATATATTTTTCCTAAAATTCTCCTTTTGCACCCAACCTACTATGCCCTATCCTAGCTATGCTATGATACTACTATATATATTATTTACACCAGCATATTGTATTTTTTAGAGTTCACACCTAATAGATACAAAAGCCATGCTACACTATATATATATACATATATATGCTATATAATATCATTTTTTCTCCCTCGTTATTTTATCAATCTCTACTCTTCCACCCTCTTTTTCCCTGACACCACCTTGTGGGGCCCACATGGGCCCACCTACGCCCATGTGTTTACATGAGTCCCACTTATCCCACATGCATGCTGGAAGCTACCTTTTCACACCCTCATGCATAGCCTCTCCACCCAGGCCCACGTGGGCCACCCCAAGCCATCCCGCACACACATGCTCACCCAAACCCTCATCAAGCTTCTCTCCCACATGAACAACCCCACACATGCCACCCTCCATGTAATTGTTAATTCCTTTCCTTTTTTGGAGAATTT
>NC_141055.1:44209380-44244380 GCF_041138505.1 Cibotium barometz
GTGAATCCTCATGGATGTTTCTAGAAGTGGTGGATTTCTCCACAAAAGAAAATCTTGAGATAATACCAAGCTTTGACATTTTGTTTCTTTATTACAAAAAAGGGAAGGTAGACTTTGCATGCCTTATTCCATAAATGGAAGGTTGGAAATTGTTGATGAAGTGGATACCACCTTTGAATATCTCTTTTGGAACCTTGTATCCTTGTAGCAAAGTGCGCATCCTCATTTGTTTGTTTTTTTAAGTTGGAGAAACCTTTCCTTACATGCCTTTATTGGCTTACATATTTTTTTCAAAAGGTAGGCCTAGTGTGGGCCTAGACTAGTGAGGCTACTTTTAGAAATATATATATATACAATCCAAAAATGGTTTTGACTTTTGTAGGTTGATGATAAATTCTCCAAAAAAGGAAAGGGATTAACAATTACATGGAGGGTGGCATGTGTGGGGTTGTTCATGTGGGAGAGAAGCTTGATGAGGGTTTGGGCCAGCATGTGTGTGTGGGATGGCTCGAGGTGGCCCACGTGGGCCCGGGTGGAGAGACTATACATGAGGGTGTGAAGAGGGAGCTTCCAGCATGCGTGTGGGACAAGTGGGACCCATGTAAACACATGGGTGTGGGTGGGCCATGTGGGCCCCACAAGGTGATGTTGGGGAAAAAGAGGGTGGGAGAGTAGAGATTGATAAAATAACAAGGGAGAAAAAATGATATTATATAGCATATATATGTATATATATATATAGTGTAGCATGGCTTTTGTATCTATTAGGTCTGAACTCTAATAAATACAATATGGTGGTGTAAATAATATATATAGTAGTGTCATAGCATAGCTAGGATAGGGCATAGTAGGTTGGGTGCAAAAGGAGAATTTTAGGAAAAAGATTTCTTAGGCATAAATATATATATGAGGAAATAGACTTAGGATTTATTTACTTGTGCAAGTATATATATAAAGATGAGAGAGAAAATATGGCAAATAGTAGGTGGTAGAAATATGCATACTTATAGTGTAGTTATAGATACAATACCTAAGGGATTTTGAAAAGGTATAAGGGAGATGGGGGGGCAAGATTTTGTGCATTTTTCCCAAGCCCTATGAGAAAAAATTAATGCATGGGGGATTACCCTATCTCAACGCGTAGTAGGCAAGAAGGCTTATAGATTCCTTGATGAATTTTTTGGCTGTAACCAAGTGGAGGTAGACCCAAATGATTCAACATAAGATAAAATTTACCATAGAATGGAACACTTACACATGCAGAGTTATGCCATTCGGCCTATCCACCTCGAGCAATTTCCCAAAGGCTCATGTGTATAACATACAAGGAATACCTTAGGGAGTCCTTGAGGTTTTCATGGATGACCTTTGCATTAATTCCAAATGGAAAGTGCATCTCTAGTGTGTAGAGAAGGTGCTTAAGAAGTGTAAATTGTACTAAATCTCACTTAACCCACTTAAATGCCAGTTTTGGGTAAGATAAGGGGTAATACTCTCCCACATCATTTTCAAACATGTAATTTCAACAAATGATAGTGATGTGAGACTTATTCTTGAGCTCTCGCCACCCACAAACTTCAAGGGTGTCCAACAATTCATGGGACACATCCGTCTATAGAAGATTCATAGTTTTATATGCCGACATAGGTAGACCTCATCATCTTTGAATGGATAAATTAGTGTCAAAGAGAAAGCCTATGACACCCTCAAGAAAGCCTTAGCAAGTGTACCAATCCTAAGATCTCCTAATTGGGATATTATCTTCATATGCACATTGATGCTTCGACCTTTACAATTGGTTACGTATTGGCACAACCAAGAGAGCATAACATGGACTTCCTTGTTAGCTTTTCAAACTACCAATTAAATGGCATTGCCAGAACTACACCACCATGGAAATAGAAGAGCTTTCCATGGTCTATACAGTAAAGAAGTACCACCAATATCTTTTGGTACCAAATTTGTGTTTCTTGTAGAGCATTAGGTGCTTCTCTACTTGGTCAATAAGCCTTGTGCTGCTGGAATGATAACCCGATGACTTTTAATCTTGCTAGAGTTTGATTTCACTGTCAGAAGGGCTCATAGCATGTGCATGCCAACTTGTCATGAATCCCTAATGGAGAACCACCAGTCGGAGTGGAGGAAAAACTACCTGGTGTCCCACTATTGCCCACTGAGGAGGTGATTGGGAAGCCATAAAAACCTTTAAAAAAAGCCATAAGAACCTTCCCAACCTGGCATCACACAAGATGCCAATCAAACTGGGGTAAAATAGGTGAATTTCACAATTCCCTACCCCCCCAAGGGAAAAGTTGTCATAGGCAGACACACAAGAACATGTCTAAACACAGGACATGTTCACACAAGAACTTGCTATACATATTCTATGGACTGGTTGATTCAATAGATGGAGTAGGAGTTGCTCTACTCAAACACCTTCTACATCAAGAGCTTCATCCAGATATACTTGGGTTTAACTGATGGAGGATCATGCCAGTAAATGTAATGAAGAACCTGCAGAAACAACTCCAAAGGACTAACTTGCTAACTGAGTTCTAACACTACTAACAACCCTCTGGAAACCACTCCATTCACAATCTAGTCAAATTCATCACCGTCATTGTGTAGAATTAGGCCTATGATTCTCGGTCCCCAAAATCATGTCACACCATATTTTCCTCCCAAATCCATCTTGGAAGCCATAATTGACTCCTACAATGCATCATACCACTCTATAACCTTAAATTCCCATAAACTCAAATTCTTCTCACCATGATTTTGCATGAATCATGGCTGTGATTTTGAACCCTATAGAATCATTCCACAAAAAAAATATTGAGCCCCAGGTTGTGTTATGTTGCCACATCATCACTAATCATGGAGGTAGATCTCCTCTCCAAAACATCAATTAACAACTCCAAGTGTTCAAGAAATGTCGAGGGAGCCGTTTTCAAGAAAAATATCCATAATTTCTACTGTGTCTCTATAGTTTACAGTACCTTAGTACTTATGTTGTATTTCCCTTATCTTTTGGTAGAGCCCTTTTGTTGTGAAGCAGAAGAAAAAATTTTAGCCTCTCATCTTGTGTCCTCTCTTCTAGGGTTTGTGTGAGTGTGTGTTTGCTTGCAAGAGCTCAAGCTCTCTTCCTCCCTGCATCTTTTCAACTTACCCCCCCCAATGATGAGACGGAGATAAGTATAGGCAAGATAAATATGAGGAAAACACCTACCCAAGATAAGGATAGACAAGACAAAGATGAGGTCAACACCTACGTACTGCGTTCAAATTATTTCACCACACTCTCAAGACAACTCAAGCAATGTCATTGTGCACACACCAATGAAAGGCTCAACATGAGAGAAACAAATGAAACCCCTTACTTGTTGTGGGGATGCAAGGGAAATCCATTTAGAGCTTCCCAAGGGATACAATCGGGATTCTTACCTCATTTAGCTTTGAAGACTTCCCTTGATCAGGTATCTACCTCCATGCATAGTACACTTTCTTAAGATGGCTCCTCATTGCCTGTATATCTGCGAAGGTTGATGAGTGGAACTTAGGATAGTTACAGATATAGTGGGGATTCCTTCCTCATTTAGCTTTGAAGACTTCCCTAGTCCACCTTCTAAGGTAGGGCATGAAGCATGGATTGACACAAATGTTCCTTGTTGCTGAATAATAATAGGCATAGTGATCCACCTGTAGGTAGCTCCATCTCCATTCCGATTGTGTGCCCTCCCATCCTATTGGCCTTTCACTGTACCTTGGAGGTAATGTATAACCACCTCTTTCCTCCATTGGATGTTCCTTCTTCCATTTTTCCAAAGAATATTCTATTAAGAAAGAAACCACCTGTACATCAAGAAGATCCGCCGGGTGAGGGTTCTTAAATTGTGTATTTTTTCCTATGGGCTCCCATAGGTTGCTGGCTTTCCATATATGCTCTTCTACATGCTCTGCCATATCACCTCTAGGAGGATGGGCCAAATAAGGCCACTTGTCCATCATTTCTACAGTGGGTGTTTTGACACCTACAGGAGGGTAGGATCATAAGGGAAGTGAGGACCAAAGGTGGTTACCTACATGAGTGCATCAAAGAAAAGTTGTGGCTGCATCCAAGGGTTTCCATCCTTGATAACCTCCAAATATATTTCATCTGACATCTTCTCAAACATGTCCTCCTTTGCAAAAAGTTCAGCAACAATGTCAGGAGCTGTTGCTTGTGCTATGTGGAAGATATTATACCTGGGCTGCTCTTCAGCTTCCGAATCTTCAGTGTGTCGTCCTATTATACAATACTATTGGGGCTTACAATTGTATAAGCTCTTCCTCATCATCCTAGATTTGAGTGAGGGTAATGAATCTCACCCAAGATCTAAAATTAAGCACAAATGGGTGCACATGGGCCATAATAAAAGATCCCTTGGATCCAGATCCCTTGGAACCATTAACCCATATTTCTTGTTGCTAGAAAATACCAAAGGTGTGAGAGGGGGAAATGCATAATGGGGAAAAAAGGATAAAATCAATTGTATATCATCCCTCTTGAGCTGCTTGAAGTCATACTGCAAAGTTACAATAGATAGGTTTAGGTAGCATATCACCATTTTAATTGTAGTAAATATGTTCCTTGGAGCCACAGGTGATTCAACTAGAAAATAGTAAATCTGAAAGGCCAATGTCCCAAACCAAACATGGTCTTTTGCTCCTCATGGTTTCCAAAGTATGCTCTAAGCTTACTATTTCCTTGGCAGCAACTTCGTTTTGTCTATTGCACATTTCCTTATCACTATCCACAGAGTCTTGAATTACTCGTATAGATACTAGAAGTACTTGGAATACAGCTGATTAACTTCCCCTTCCACCCTGGTCAATTGAGTTAGAGACTGAGCAATAATATCCTTGATGCTGCTAACCACTTGTTCTAGAGCTTCATGTGAGTTCCTTTCCACCATTTGCATGAGCCTTCTTTAAATGAGTGTAAGATCCATTATTTCCCATTGGACCACATAGGCCCATTCCTTAGTCTTGTTATGCAAATCTTGTAAAGGTAGGTCAACTTCTCATGCATGACTAAGTATTAGTGTAGCTTCATCTTCTTTATTGTTTTCCTTTAGAACCTCCCTCTGGTGATGGTTGAGCATTCACAAGGAATGTAGTGACATATGGGTATGTTAACCTGTCTAAAGCTTTTCTCGGCCCTTCATCTTCTTATGGCTTAGGTGGCTTCCCGGCCCTTCATCTTCTTATGGCTTAGGCGGCTTGCCATTGAAGTGTTGCTTGAAATCATTTTCCCATTGAATGACTTTGGTTTCATTAATGGTTGATGTGAGGCAAATCAAATTCTAAAGAATTTCCCCCTCGTTTTAATCTTTCCAAATGCAATGTAATGAGTCAGAATAATTTCCATATGCCCAAGGGGCGATAAATATTACCCTGCCTAGCCCTTAAATACAAGGATCAATCCCTAGCCTCATAAGGTCCATAAAGTTGCATCCAAGTTAGGCTTTGATCTAAGTAGTCCCCAGATGTTTGGGCTTCAAAGGTTAAATCTTCAAGGAAACCTAAATTGATTAGTTCACCCTCTTCAGAGAAATCTTAAGAATTTAGAAGCACCCTAACCAAGGCCCTAAAATTGATAATAGGTAACTTTTGACTACTTGAACACCCTAATCTGATTTCGGAGTCAAAAGTTACAACTACCCAAAGTTTACTCTGTCAAGAAGGAGCTGTCCAAGAGGGGCTTGGGAGCCTCCATGTTTGGATTTTGTGATCACACTAGGTATCCAAACTCAATTCTGAATTTTGGCCTAGGCTAAGGATACCTTGGACTAACTTCCTACCAAGTCTCACCCCGATTGGCCAAATTTAAAAATTTGCTATTTTAGGTACTTTGTCTGAGTTGGGTTTTCAGGCTGGCTATAATTAGCCATAGAGATTCTTGAATCTCAACCTTGGGTACTAGGCTCATAGACCTCATAAAGTACTATGACCATACAAATCCATGGAGCGATTAGATATTTCTTGATTCATTTACAGAAACTCCAAAAGTGTAAGTTCTCTTGCCAGGTGTTGGTTAAGAGTAAAAGAGTGTAAAAACCCTCTCTTAAGAGGGATTTTGGCTAGGCTCTACTAGCCAAGCTACTTAACTGATTCCATCAAGAGCTGGTAGGTGGAAAGAACTTTATAGGGGCTATTAGCCTAGCACATTCTAGCCTAGGAGAAGTGCTTTAATATGCTAGTTATGATAGGCTCAAAAACTATTCCAAGCTAATTTTTCATTTGAGTGTCGCAAGAAAACCTCCTTAGGGAGAAGCTTGAGTTTGATTTCCCTGGTAAGGAGATTAAATGAACCTTGACAAGGATTTGCAGAGGATTGGACCATAGTTGGTGGGCCCACCCAAGGGTGTGTTTACACTCCCTTATCCTCTATTGAAGTACCCTCTATTATCAAGTAGAAGGGAGACCACAAAGGAAACAAAGGGAAACCCTGTGAAAAGCTTCAGTTCCCTGAACTACAATAACTTTTGGATTCCTTGTTTTTTGTAGATAGCTTTTGACTACTTGAACACCCCAATTGGTGTTCGGAGTCAAAAGTTATAGCTCAATCAAGTTAACCCTATCTGAAAAGATGCAATTCCAGAGAGCTTCAAGAGCCTCCACATTTAGCTCTCACGGTCACACCAGGCATCCAAACTCAATTTTGACTTTTGGCCTAGTGTTACTAACCTTAAGGATTAGGTCCTACCAAGTTTAGTCCCAATCCGCCAAAATAGAAATTTACCATTTTGGGCTCCGTGGGCCAACTAGGCAAAAGAGAGTTACTATAAATAGTAAGTGAGAACCCCAAACAAGAGTTCAAAGTGACAACCCTATTGATAATAGGTTGGGCTACAACCATACCAAGACATGCGCGGATTGGACAAAAACGGACTTTACGCGGCGGACTAAGCTAAAAATTTAGTTTATTTTGGACTCATTTTCAGCCCTTATTCACTTGACTGTTGTTCCTGGATAAAGTATTGGTTTGGAGCAAGCACTTGGTTGGTAGTATCCCTTACTTGGTCCTACACCCCTACTTGGCAGAGTTAGCATTCTGCTAGTAGAAAGAGAATATGAGTTGGTTAAAATCCCTTCTTTAAAGGGTAGGCCAATCTTTGTTTGGCCAATCTTTGTTTGGCTCCAATCAGCCAATTGGGCATCTTTCCATGGAACCGAGTTTACCGAGTCTCTCTTTGTTTGGCTCCAATCAGCCAATTGGGCATCTTTCCATGGAACCGAGTTTACCGAGTCTCTAGTTACACTTCAGACTTGGTACTTCGGACTTGGTACCTGCCCAATTTAGTTCGACTTCGACATCATTAGTCTAGTTGATACTTTTAGTAAATTTGAGAAAAAGACCAATGACTGACTAGACTAAGCCCTTTTGAGTTTTAGACTCGTTCGGGCACACTTTTTTAATGCACCTGAGAAGTGGTAGAGTGATTTTTGACTCTTTGAGAATTGCATCGGATAAAGTTTCGTGTGCTCCTATGAGACAGGTAGCAGCACAAGCAAGAACCAATTAAAAGAAGCTCTTCCAGGGCCTCAAATGACCTAGGGAGATCTTCGTGAGTCAGATCGCCTTTCCTTCTCAAGTGATGATTCTTGGTTCCAAGAACCCATTCTAAAAATGTCTGAGAAATGCTTGAATCCTTTCCCTGGTGAGCCTGCTCAGAAAACTTCAGGAAACCAATGCCACGTGTGATTGGGCAAGAGTCCTAGAGGACACGACAATATTGAAAAGACACTACATGGCTTCCTTAAGCAAGCATGTGTATATGGACGAAGCCCATAGGGTCTTTAATCTAGTACCTTGTGAAGGATCTTGCAATGTAAACCCCTTGAATCCCGTAGTTTTCAAGATTAAGAATCCAGATTTGGGATTCTATTTTTACAAAGATGTTTGGGAGAACATGTATCTTCCTTGTGAAGAACCTGAAATCGAGCAAGTCGCGGGGCTAAGCTTATAGAGCCAAAGCTTGTGAATTCTCTGTTATACCTGACTCCATGCCAACAAAATGAGGATTTGATGAGCCATTATGATGCAAAAGGATGGTGAATCTATGAACACTCTGAAGCAAAAGGATGGTGAATCTGTAAGGGAATACATCAACCGACTAAAGCACTTGTATAACCATTGTGAGCCTGAGGAAAGGTCCAGCCAACAAACGTGGTTGATCTCTTTATTCCTGGAAGGTTTACAAAGCGAGAAGCTTCATGATGCCCTCTACACTCAAAGACATAGGGCATTCAATGAATGTGCCTTAGATGCCATTAATTATGATGATAATTTAATGGGACCTCCAAAGGAGGTTACTGGTTTAAAGACTCCTTCTAGAAGTGGATCTCAAAGCCATAAAACTAATGAAAAGAAGGAGGACGCAGATTTGGTTGGACGACTGATGAAGTAACTTAAGGATGAGTTTAAACTAGTTCCAAAAGAGACAAGCAATCCCCATCTCTATCCACGTAGGGAAATGGTTTGGTGTGCATACTATAAAGTGAATCATACAACTACAAAATGCCCACATCTCAAACCGAGACCTAACCTATGGTCTAGATATTGTGCTCGCATGGGTAACCATGACATCAACAGGTGTTATCGGCTCAATCCCACTTTAAGGATGAATCAAGCAACTGGATCTCTTGCTTTACCAGCTCCACAAAGACCGTTGGCGTTACCTACACCACAAGTACAATCCCAGAGTCAAGTGCAGGCAAGGAGAAGTACAAACCCTTTACCACTACCTCTAGTCTTGCCACAACAACCAGTCCCTCCTAGGATGACCCCAATGCATCAAATGGTGGCAGATCTCAAAAGTGACATGGAGAATATTACCATGGAACCAAGCTACAATTCTCTTGTTAAAATTTCAGAAAACAAGGAATCCCTAGTCACGCGTCCAAGCTATACCGTGGTTAACTCCGAGGGGTATACCACCTTGTTAAATATGATTGTGGCCAAAAAAAAAGCAAGGACATCAACTCCTTTGCTCGGTGTGTACGGCTTTTAAGGACTACTTAGAGAAATTTCTTAAAATCTTTATGGATGACCTTGGGGTGCACTCATCTTGGAAGGAGCATTTGAATTGTTTACACAGCTTTCCTAAGGTGTAGACTTTATCAAATCTCTCTCAATCTTGAAAAGTGTCAATTTATGATCAAACATGGTATAATCCTTGGACATATTGTGTCCAAGAGAGGGATCTCCATTGCCTCATCAAGATCAAAGTAATTCTAGAGTTACTTCCTCCTACAAATTCCAAACGAGTACAAAGGTTTATAGGTCATATTACCAATGGTTTATCTTCATGTATGCTGATATAGTTTGACGGTTTATCTTCATGTATACTGATATAGCCCAACCATTATACAAACTCTTGATAGTTTTATTTGGACCAATGAATGCCAAGAATACTATGAAAATTTGAAGAAGGCGCTTGCGTCAGCCCTATTCTTTGGACTCCTCATTGGGATATGAATTGTTCATGTCCACATCGATGCCTCAGCATACGCTATCAAATGTATACTTGCCCAACTTGGTGAACACAAAATGGATTTTCCTATAAGCTTTGCAAGTAGATAGTTGAATGAGGCTAAGCAAAACTATACGACTATCAAAAGGGAAGGTTTAGCTATGGTTTATGCAGTTAAGAAGTTTAGACACTATTTGTTAACATTGTGAATTTTTTAACGACTGGACTACCAATGAACCCTGAACTGTCTAAAGTACAAGCAATACCATTGGTAAAATAGGCAGTGCCATATCAACTAATTGTTGCGGGACAATTATATCGGTTACGCAAGGACGGAGTTCTTCATAAATGTGTGCTGGAGTCTGACTATGTAGCTATCCTTGAGGAAGCTCATAATGGACTAGGTGGTGGACATTTTGCCGTAGAAACTACTACACAAAAAGTGCTTCAATCAGGCCTATGGTGCCCAACCCTATTTACTGATGCCTCAAAATTTTTCAAGAGATGTGAAGAATGCCAAAGATTTGCAATTACTCATGGCAAGGATCGTATGCCCTTGACTGTAGTCTACACTCTACAAGTCTTCCCCAAAAGTGGGGAATGGATTTTGTTGGACCTATAACTCTTGCAGCTAAGTCAACTTGAGCAAGATACATTATAGTGACTACATGCTATTTTTAAAATGGTTAAAGGCCCGAGCCACTATAAAATATGATGCTCGCACTGCCAAGTTCTTGTACAAGAATATCATAACCAGCATCGGTGTACCTTGGATTCCTTGTTGCCATGAACCAACTTTTTCCTTCATTATGTTTACTTGACACCGGGAGCTGATTTAAGCCTTATGTCTTATGAAACCTGGGCAAGAATGGGTAAACCGATGCTTCAGGATTTAGGTTTAGCCTTGAGATTGTTCAATGGTAGTGTGTCCAAGTGCCTCGGCTTATTCAATGTGTCTATTATATCAACAATGATCTTGTGGAAGTATTTTCCATGTCATGAATGCAAGAGAAATGAAGGAATCGGATGGCTAGTTATGTCTTGGATATTCAATGATGGAGAGCCCATACATTCTTGGCTCATTTACCTTCAGGCAAACAGACAGTCTATTTGTCAAATGATGTGCCAAATGCCAGAATGTACCATATGTGTGAACCCGTTGAGTGAGCAAGGTTTGTAGACAATGACTCTTTATATGAGGAGGACACACTAGAACCAGAGTGGGATACTTCATTGCCCAAGGAAAAACAAATTCTTAGCAACAATGAATGGCCCACCCAAACCAAACATTCCATAGATCCAGATTTGGTCGCCTCAGATATGCTGTACTACAGAAGTATATACAGATGGGTTGAAATTTCCAACTTCTACCAAAGCCAAGAACTCCTTTTAGGTAGCCAAATCTAAAATCCATAAGCTCTCTACAAATGATGAGTGGAGAAAACATGCTATAAAACCCACTCCGTCAAGAAGTTAAAAAAGGTCCACCCCTGCCAGGAAAAGTGAACTAGATAGCTGAGCTCCTATCAAAAGATCAGCAACAAAATGGATCAAAACAAGAAACTTGTGCCCTATTACTTGGAAAGCATCAGCTGTGGATTTGCACGTAATAGAAGGACACAAAGCTAAGGCCGGGTCTCTAAAAACTAGTTTCGAGGCTATAAAGAGAAAAAAGATTAGTCAAAAATGGAAGCCTACAGGCAGGTTGTGTGCAAACACATGGGATAACAAGGAACAACTGTGCCTAGGAAATCAAAACGACAAGGGCAATACAGTCGTGGATCAAGGGATATCAACAAATGATAAAAAGAGGATTGATGAGCTTATCCGCAATCTAACCTCCAGCTCAATTCCTAATTCAAGTATAGAAAACCTCCTGTTGGTTTATTTTTAGGGTTTGGAGAGAAACCATTGCATGGCCGAAGGTTCTTGGCAAGCAAGTTCAAGTTAAACTATATGCCTTGACGCTCAACTGCATTCTACCTGAACAGCTATACCTTTTTAGGGAATGCCTAGTTTTACAAAGTTCTTTCAGATTTGGAATCCTTGTTTTTAGTAGATAACTTTTGACTATTTTATCACCCCAATCGGAGCTGTAAATCAAAAGTTATGCCTACACGACACAGGTGTCTCTAGGATGATGTGGCCTAGATAAGCTCAAAGGGGGTCCACATTTGGCAAAACAGGGAATCATATAATGTCATATGCCTGCAAGGCTTTATAGGTATGTTCTCCATCATGGTGTCTACAAGCATACCAATTCTTGAGCCTATCAGAGTAGGTATGCTATGTTTTTAGTGCACTCCAAATAGCCACATGTGGTAACAGATTTACATGTGTGGCGGCCAAAGGAACAAAATGAAGTGTTGGACTGGAAAAAAGGGGGATAAATCATGCTTCAATTTCTAAGATATTACATAGGGTTAATGTTCTCATGTAGATACTCAGGCAAGACTCTCAACTGCATCCATTTTCACTGGCCTATGAAGTTTGGTGACCAACAAACATCATATGGGGGTTCATTGGCATCAACAACTGCTTCAAATCTCTTGCCAGAACTCTGGTGTGACCCTATCCTACATGGGGTCCACGTTTGGTAAAAACATGGCCTTATCTTCACTGGTTTGTAGAGACTTATTACATATCAATAGTCTTATGTTTGTACTAGATTTTTACCAAGTCTAACAATTTTCTAATAGGCTGAAGGGCATATTCTGAGTTGATGAACTGAGCACCAAACACCAAAAAAGGCCACTTCTATACATGCCTCCACGTTTGGAAGTTAGGACCCCTTTAAAGCGCATCTGTTTGACCTATGCTCATGTATGCCAGTGAAAAACACTCAGTACACTTGATGCCTATAAGTTTTGGTTGCATTTTGTCAAACTTAATTGCTCTAAAGGGGCTAAAAACATGAAACATTTGCTGATTTTTTAGCCATCCTAGGCCGCCTCATCAAGGGTCCATGTTTGGTAAAATAGGATTCTTCTACCTGTCGTATGGCATCAAGGGTTTGTATATGGCAAACTAGTGCTATGGAATCTAGGAATGTCCAATATTAAAGGATTCTAGAGATCAATGCCATGATTTTGGAATGCTCAAAGATGGCACACCGGACAAGGATATGTACAATTGGTCATGTACTATTCTTTTTACCGATGAATGTTTGGTTGGAAGAAGTCCTTATAGTTGCCCAATTGTAGTATGCTTTTGCAAAAAACTCAATTCCATTTCCATTGATAGGTTTGTGAAGTTCCTTGACATTCAAAAACCTCTAAGTAGGTTAACTGGCACCTAAACTATTGCTCAAAAAATCATTTTAGCCTACAGTAGCCAACTTAGCCTGAAGGGGGTCCACGTTTGGTAACAACACCCTCTTCTCATTGCTTGATGCAATCAAATATTTACACATGCTGCCTAAAGCGTACATTGGCCTAAATGCATATCAAATATCAACGAGTTTGGACATCATTCCACTGTATTTTTGAACTGCTCCAAGTTACCCACTAGCAAAGATTTGCACATAGTATTACAACTGGTTCGTGGGAGATCAAGTCTGGTTGGATGGGTGGCTTACTAATAAAAGGTTACTCCAAAAAATAGCACAACTCACCTGCCCATGTCCCTTTACAAGAACACAAGATTTGGTTCACATGTACTAATGATAGGGGGTCATTTGTCAGGGAAACCTCTTCAAAACCTTGATCAAACACCTCTGGACTGATGCCCACACAAGGGATACACGTTTGGGAAAAATAGGGGCTTAGTCTCCTCAATTTTTAGCATCCCCTGGTGGTTTATGTACACTCCAATGGTTGCTCATGATGCATACCAAGCCTCAAACCATTCCAGGCAAAGGAAGGTCACTTTTTCTGCTATACTAAATTGGCCTCTAGACACTGCATTCACCTCTTGCTCACATTAAAAGCTCCACGTTTGGTAAAAATTTGACCATAGTCTACTCTCATTTCCCTATGCACATACCTGGTAGAGAAAAACAACTAGGAATATAATATCGTCACAACTTTGGTTCAATTCCAGATAGTCTACTTGCTTCACGGGGCTTCAAACTGGTAAAAAATCATCGATTTTAAGCCTGGCAATACTGCTCCGAATTAGGGGTCCATGTTTGGAAAAAAAATGGGCTTCCACTCATCAAAAAACTTCACCCTCTAGTAGATGTGTAGTCTTTTTATTGTTTTGCAGGCATACCAAATCTTGAATTGTTTCGGACCACTGAAGGACCTTTTTTAAGCTGCTGTGCAGGGCCCAAACATCATTTTCAACTGTAGCTCATCCAGGGTCCACGTTTGATAAAATGTCTACAAAGACTCAAGCAAGTACTGAATCTAGTGCAAAAGGAGGAGGAAACAAGGTGCTGCTTCCAATGAGTCAAAACAGCGAGAAGAGGCCAAGGAATTAAAGAGAATAACAAAGGTGCTAGATAGGTCACTACAGGATGCTAAAGGGTGGGTAACTAATACCTTAGTTGTTTCCCTGAGAACTCCTATAAAGACCTAGAATTTTTACACCTCTACCCTTTTACTATCTATGACTCTGAAAAAGACATAGACTTTGAGACTCCTTTGAATAGCGAGGTAGTGCAGTGGGTTTATAAAAAGATGTCCAGAAAAAATGCTCCAACATTTGTAAATGGGCATTCTTCATATTCTTATGTGCTATCCCTGACCCAAATGACTCCTTTGTTACTTGAGTTGATTGTTTTTCCCTTAAGTAAGGTTAGATATGATAATTGGGGATAAACTAATGCATGGATTAGAGTCCAGAGCTTACTTGGAGAGCTCAACATCTCTTGATATCTCATAGAAGCATCCCAAATGTCGAATGAATTGTGTCTCTCGAAGCTCCTTATCCACCGGCTCTCTTGTGCACTTAAATCTTGTACTAATTCTTCTTACAAACTCAAATGGTACAAGGGCAGATAAGAGCTCCGCTCCCACATGCCACTTTCTCCTCACTATAGAGCTTACATAGTGACGAAAACCTGCAAAATAGCTTCCAACTCCCTCAATAGTACATGGAATCGATAAAGATCAATTAAAAGCAATTAAAAACTCTAAATCCATTCAAGAGAAGCTCCAAACATGATTAAATTAAGTTAACCTTAATTCATGTCTTAATCACCTTGTTAATTACCTCAAAAATTTAAGAGTGATCAAATGTGGTTTTAAGGCTTAAAATAACTCAATTTAGGTGTCCTGATTCGAAATCCAAGCTTGGATTTTGGCTTAGAGTCCTATTAATTGAGTTATTTAGAGATTAAGCTCACTAATCTCTCTTTATGGAGTAATTAGTAAAAGCTTAATCTAATGCAAAATGCATGAAATGCAAGTCTAATGCATCTATTATGCTTAGAATACAAAGCTATTAACTAGTATATTAATAATTAATTAGTTAGTTTTTATGCTAAATATCCAATTTTGAGTTAATTAAGCAGTCTCTAAATGGGCTTTAAGCCAAAAAATGAAAATCATATTTCACCCAATATTAATGCAAATACAAGTTTAGATGCTATTGTAATGATGGAAATGCAATGCTAATAGCTAATATATTAATCTGGTGGCAAGATTAAAGCTGAAAACCCTAATGTGGGCTTATTTAAGCCGACACTTATGGGCCTCAAAAACAAAACCGAAATTTATTTTTTCATTTTTCTTACAAAGAACTCAATCAACACATTAAACAACCAAAAATCACACAAAAACATAACAAATCCCACACATTAAACCCATATTAACCGAGAAAAATAGCCCACACAACAAAAATCAAAACAAATACAGAACCAACCAACCTTATCTCTTCCTTTTCTCCTTCCTTCTCTTACCTTATCCACTCTGTTATACACAGAGTGGGCAAAAATGGAATAAAATACAAGAGAAAGCACTAGAAGTAAGAATGCAACTAAGATTTAAGCCCTTACCTCCCCAACAGTAGGCGCCAATGTTAAACTTATTTCACCATACTCTCAAGAAAACTCAAGCAATGGCATTATACACATAGCAATGAAAGACTCAACATGAGAGAAAGAGATGAAACAACTTACTTGTCATGGGGATGCAAGGGAAATCCGTATAGAGCTTCCCAAGGGAGGCTCTCCAACTACTTAAAGAAGTAGCTAGTGCAAACTTACCTCCCACCGAATGATGTTTGTGTTGATTCTCTTGGACTTATCCGCTCATAACTCCATAGCTATGGTGATGCAACCCAATAACCTACAAGAAACTCTCACTCACACACTCTCACACACTCTACAAAGAGGATAAGAGCAAGAGAACACAAGAGTTCTAAGATTGCACAAGGTAAGTGTGTGTTCTCATTCCTTTCATTGTTATTTATACAAAACTTATAAGTAGCCAGGCACCTAAACTTGGGCGGTGATTGTGTAAAAACGAGAACTATGTGTATCTACACCTACTAGTATACATGTGTATGTGATGCAAGCATTACACTTAACTCGAACATCCCTTATTTACATCGTGATGCGCTTATTTGCGCTGGAAAATTCCGTAAGATAATACATAAAGTGCTAAAAAACTTGCTCGGTGGACAAAACATTATAAGTGACCCAATTAGAGTAATCTGATGATGCCAGTCACTTGTTACACTTAGACAACCTTCGAAAAATTAATCAGTGAGCCCACCTGAGCCAACTGCCCAATTAACCACCATCAGAGTTGTGGTTAACACAGTGTTTAGTCCCATTACCTCCTATTTATCTATTATAAATGATAATAAGGGAGACACTAAGACACCACTAATAGAGAGCTACTTCCCTTCTTCCTTTTTGATTTCACTACTAACACTCTTGACCCCCAGGAAGACTTGGACGGTAGCCAGAGATCAACCCTACTACTCAGGAACGTCATTGAAGAGCCAGTGGATTACCACACAAATCTAATCTTGGATCTCTCAGCAGAGGATTATAAGCAAGTCATTAATACAAGTGATCCATTATTTAAACCCCATCTCATGCACCCCAATCCCTGTTTACAGATAACCCCTTTTGATCCCACAATCCTAGAAGCATATGCAACGATCCCCCAACTCGCAAGTTTACCATATCCTTTAGTTAAGACCGACCATTAAGACCGACCAGAAGTAATGAAACTTGGAAAATTGGATCAACAAGAATCATTGTGGGCGAATGTCATAAGAACCTCAAGGCTTGAAAATCCATGGTTTGCTTATTTGCTCAAAATCCACATTGTCACATCCTTACAAAAGATCAAAGCAAGAGCATTTAGTAGGGTCAAGGGAAGGCTATGTAGAAATCAAGGCAGAAGCTCATGGCCAAGTTCTAGTGGATAACTTTGGTATCCATCTAGCCTAGAGGGTGTCATTCCTTGCCATAAAGCAATATGCTAACATCTACGAGGCATCCCCACAACACCTTCACGCATTGATACATTGTACATGCCAATTAAAAGAAGGTTCATTGATACATTGTACATGCCAATTAAAAGAAGGTTCAGTGATACATTGTGCATGCCAATTAAAAGAAGGTTCATTGATACAAAGTTCATGGAGAAAGGCGGGCTTGCAATTCACACTTCCTTTACAACTTTCCTTACTTTGAGTATAGCAAGTTCAAGACTCTCAACAAGCAACGATAGTTTATGCTACAACAGTGCATGCATAGCTATAGTCACCATTATGTGGTTTTTTAAGCTCGCTATACTTCTAATTGATATTCAGGATGACCACACACATGAGGGCATGAAATTCGACCTCAACACTGGTAGCGGGCCTTCCGACAATGGTATCATGTACTACTACCATAGGCTACGTTGTTTGCCATCTCTTACATGCATACTACTTTTGAGGACATTACTTTTGGAGGTCACTATACTTTCTCCACAAAATTCTTTGTGTCCTCCAAACCAGGAAGAGCTACTGCTTCTACAAAGAATATCTAAGGTAACATACCTTGCATTAATAGATTTTGAGGACGGAATCTCCAATAGGTAGGGGGATGTCAACCCCAAGTTTTGAGTTAACTTAGCATCTCTCTATTACATGAGAGAGATAGCACAATAAGTATCATGAAACAGTATTATAAATGTTGTAATCATGAAACAGTATTATAAATGTTGTAATTATGAGAATGGTAAGCCATGCCCAAGCCTTGTAGTCATTTAGCTCGTCTCTTTTCAAGTTTTGGGCGCCCAAGTGTCAATAAGGGCCACTTGTATAAATAACAAATTCTTGTCATGCAAGACACAATCCCCATTTGTGCCAATTGAGTTTAGTCTTATCTCCTTTCTCTCTTGTGTCTATGGTGTGTGAGAGAGAGTTGGGAGGAGAGAGAGCTTCATTCTTGGTGCATGTTCCTCTTATACTTATGTTCATGAGTGAGAGTAGAGAGGAGTGAATTTCCTTATAGGAGAGACAACCTCATGTGATAGCTTAAGGAAGGAGACAAAGGAGTGGAGCTAAGCCACCACTAGCATAGCTTGGAGTCTCTAAAGATATGAGCTTGGATGCCGAAAAGTTCCCCATGAAATGTAAAGCATTATCCATTGAATTTGGAGAGGGGCAGTGTAGCCTGTAATAGCCCTTGCTTGAGTTGTTTGCGTATCACATCTCCTTCCACACTGTGAACAAAGTGGGTGACAACGAAGCCTTCATAATGCTAGCTCATGAAAGGCATGTTCCTACATAACAAACAAAATTAGGCACCTCTCATTTACATGGCCAATCAAACAATAAAAATTTAGGCTAGTTTGTTTGGAAGATACCTTCACACCAAATCAAGTCTTATCATCATCAATACAATATAGCTCAGGAGTTCTGGCAACCCATCTAAAAAATACTTCTATCTTAACTCAAGAAACCATGTACTCAACCATGCTAGCATCCATTAGAGAGCACATCACCAAAGTTAAACAAAATTATCCATGACAGCAGATGCCACACCCAATGAGTAAGTGCAATGATCATTTGAAACAACATTCCATGTGTGCACTCTAGGAAACTGTACCACTACACCATTAGTGGACAAATCAATTACACAAAATCGATCCTTCAATTGCCCATCTACTAAAATCTATGCCCCCAAGGCAATGTAGCCATATCCCCATACAATAACGTGCTCTTTTTATCCAAGCTACTCCATATCTTTCAACATGGACAAGGGCAAGAAAACCATATTTGTATCTTACATCATTTTCTTGACCACAAGATTGTTTGTACCATCAACCTTTGAATCTAAACATATAATGGAACCAAAAAAAGTGAGAGAGCTTAAATTAATATGTCACTTAATATCATTACACATACAAAGAAAAGGTGGTATCTAGCTGTCAGGAACTTGCCACACAAAAGAGAATCAAAGTACCACAATTGCACACAATAATCACGAATAAATATTCAACTCCAAACAAATAAGAGATTCAAACGTATTAAACATAGACATGGAAATAAACATGGAAGATAAACCATAGACTTGAAAACAGTGCACAAAATAAACATCACCATCAACAAGGATTGGGTTAAATCTCCCCCTCATGCATGCTGGCTCCTTGCACAACATGAGTATTTAATCATGTATCACCAAAATAGCCCTTGAGCCAATCGTGAAGCTTTTGCCAAAAATAGGGCTCTTTTTACAAAAATAATCAATTCTTCTAGAGGATGTTCACACACATCTAGTGTGTACCAAAAATAATAGTGAAGCTCTAGCTCACACGCAATACACCCGTGCTCATCGAGGTGCATAAATATTTGAGTATAAATAAATGACACGCAGCTAACCAAAAATAATGATGTATAACTCATAAATGTCGAGGCGATGTAAACGCCCATGCACATGATACCCGCGCAACACCTTGCTCGGTGGCCCTTGCACACTCATGCCTGTGTGACACCTCGTTTGGTGACCCTCGCACAAGTACAACGCCTCATTCGGCATCCTCGTACTCATCACCTATACTCAACAAGTCAACATGTTAGGTGAGGCAATCAAACACCAATATCAACAACACTAGCATGTGTACATATGGCATCACCCAATCACAGCATACATAGCATAGACCCACAAAGAATATGCCAATCGCACTTACAATTTAGTATTTAATATGAAATCACTCACGATACTAATTGCAAGCATGGCACAATGGTCGGACGGGCATCCCCGATAGACCATAGAGGGCCAATAATGTAACATCCCTCTTGCTCGGGTTAGCAACTGACCTCAGTTGCGTGTTTGGGTATGTCCTCAGTTGGGGGTTGCAGATTCATTGTAACAGAGGAGGGGGAAAAGAGGGAGAAGTTGGAGAGGAAGTTGAGAAAGAGGAGTAGAGGGGCAGAGTTTAATTCAGGTGATGAGATCTAGCGTACGGTGGAGGCTACCCTTAGAGCCCAAGAATCTAGAAAGGAAAAGAAGATTATTAAAAATACGTTTTAATCATAAAAATGCTCGAAAAATTTCTAAAAAATTAGAAAAAAATTCTTTAAAATTTTAGAAATTTAGGGAATCCATTCTACCAAAAATATCCACAATAAAATATGTGGTATTTTTGTAAAAATTTTAATTAATGCTTATTTTAATCCACAAAAAATAAAAAAATAGCATTAAACTCACGGAATTCCCCTGCAACGTCGATTCGTCCATTGAATAGTAGTAACACGTGTTCCAATCGCCATATCGATGATCCACGTGTAAATCATCAACATAAATCAATAAAATCATATTTTTATTAGTAAATATTAAAATTACATTAAAAAATCAACAATAATTAACTAGAGATTGCTCTAATACCACTGTTAAAACCCTAAGATCTCTCTAGATAATTGTTATGCATAAACATGCATAAATCAAGCATAAACTCAACCACCCAACCACCCCCGAGCCCAAGGGATGCACACATGAATTATAAATGAAATACATCATACCTCTACCTTGATGTCCCATACCATCAACAAGAGGTATAACTCCAATCCAATAGCATGTAGCTATAGTATGTCCCATGCCCCTATTATATATGAGGGCCCTCAAGTGACTCTTGACTTTCCATTTCCCATGTGTGACCCTTGGATGCCTGACCCTAACCTTAACCCTTAAGGTTAGTCCTAATCCATGCTCCACTAGAGCTTGTTCCCATGCTCCCATGCTCACAAGCCTAATGTGGGTTAGCCTCCTAGTATATGCACACATAATGTGCATATAACAACTTGATAGAGGTAATTAGGACAAATACCTCGATCAAGGTATTGCCGAAATGCATGATGCATTATACCATGTATTTCGAATTCGTTTGCAGCGTGCCCATGCAACTTATAACGTAGTGGGTTTTGTTTCATCGTAATTACCTAATATACATGCATGTTGCATTGGTGACAAGAAATGCATTGGTGACACATCTATTTTACAAGATAAAGGAAGAGTGCCTACCCCTTCACCTGGAGAAAGGAGAGGGAGAATTTTTGAAAAGGAGAAAGAAGAAGAGAAGACAAGTGTTTGGGGGTTTCTTTCCCACACGCCTAGATGCATTAGGACTCACAATTAGTTGTCACCATCAAACCATTTACTCATTGAATGAGTTTCTTATATATATATATATATATACATAATACATTAGAAAGCAAATTGCCCACCCCTCCCCCCTCCTCCTCACACACAAACATGCATATCTTCTAATATTATATTATGTGCATGTGTAAGAGAGAGAATATACATAAACACACACGTATATATATTATGTATGTATGTGTATCTATAAGTATGTAAGCATGTATATATAAATAGATTTATATGTATGTCGACGCACACACATGTATGTTCACACACACACACACACACAACACAGACACAAGCACACACACACACACACACAACACAGACACAAGCACATGATACGTGCACACATGCATACAAACAAACATACACACACTCGCACGCATGGACACACGTGCGAGTGTGCCCACCCCTCCCCCCTCCTCCTCACACACACACATACATATATTCTAATATTATATTATGTGCATGTGTAAGAGAGAGAATATACATACACACACACACACACACACATATATATTATGTGCATGTGTAAGCAAGAGAATATACATACACACACATATATATATTATGTATGTATGTGTATCTATAGGTATGTAAGCATGTATATATAAATAGATTTATATATATGTCGACACACATGTATGTTCACACACACACACACACACACAACATAAAGACACAAGCACACGATACGTGCACACACGCATACAAACACACATACACACGCTCACATGCATGGACACACGTGCAACACATAGAGATACGCACACTTGCACACATACTCAAGCTTGCACATACACACATGTATACATGCACACACACACACAACACACACAAGCACATGATACGTTCACACACATATACAAACACATATACAAACACACATACACACTTGCACGCATAGACACACGTGCAACACATAGAGATATGCACACTTGCACACATACTCAAGCTTGCACATACACACGTATATACATGCACACAAGCACATAAATACACTCACATACACAAGTACATGTGCACACACATGGACATGCACACACTCACACACACATATGCACCTGCACGTGCACACACATAGATGTACACATGAGTATATTCACATGCTCACACACACATACATGCAGACACTCGCTATGGATACACATAAATAAAAACATACACACCGTGTACACACACACAACAAATACACAACACTAACAAATACACATAATCAAGACACTTGTACCACACATACACGCGTGAAGACAATGCTTAATCTCTGTTCTGCCAATCACTTGCAAATTTGATGCAGAGCTTGATTCCACATCTCCTTGAAGAATTTTTGAAATATGATATCATAGGCTTGTAGAGCACCCTTGAAAACCCCGAGGGCTAAGAGGAATTAGCTTGATTTACCTTGAGTGAGTGTAGATCTAAGATTTCCTTTAGAAAACTGGAGTTGACGAAATCGTAATTTTCTACAGTTCTACGTGGTGGTTTGATGAGCTGATGTGTTGGGCTGAAGCGTGGGGAGTCTATCTAGCTACCTATGACTAAGAGCATTTTGCCTAATGTTGAGGCTGGAGGGAGATGGAGCTCCTCCACCAGCTGGGGGTGCAGAGGATAGTTGAAAAGAGGTTAAAAATTAAGATTAACTTTTAATCATGATTAGCAAGATAATTATGCTTTAAAAATTAGATGGATCCTAGGCTATTGCTCTGATACCAAGTTGAAAATGCAAGCAAGAGTGGGCTATGGTGGATCGAACACAAGAATCAACATAATTAGCATGTAATTAAGAGGTGATTGAGATGAGATTAGTACACAATTAATTTAATAGCTTAATGTAGGCATGGATACTAAAAAACCAGCAATTTCTCATTAGGCCAATGCCTCAATTTATAGGTTTTACATCCACAAGATACCAAGCATCTAATTCCACTGATTTCTCCTTGATTTGTGCCACCTCCCCTACATCTAGGGGCACCTTTTCCTAGAATCTTTCCACACCCCTATATTCACTCATGCTACCCTTGATTCTCTCATCAGTAGATTCTTCTCACCTTTTCACTGCTACCCACTCAATTACCGACTCCCTTTTATGATCTCTAGCTAAGGACTTGTTCCCGCACACACCCATTCACTTGCATATTTCAACAATATATACAATTATTTTACACCCTCTCTCTCTCTTTCTATACACACACACACACACACACATACATACATACATACATACATACATACATACATATATATATATATATATATATATATATATATATATATATATACACACACACACACACACACACACACACACACATAAATATATGTGTGTGTGTGTGCATATATATATGTGTGTGTGTGTGTGTGTGTGTGTGTGTGTGTGTGTGTGTGTGTGTGTGTGCATATATATGTATATATATGTATATGTATGTATGTATGTATGCATGTATATATACATACATATATGTGTGTGTGTGTGTATGTATGTATGTATAGGCACACACACATATCACTCTCCCTCTCTCTCCCTCTCTCTCTCTCTCTCTCTCTCATGTGTCTAGAGGCTCTAGAATGCAAGAAAGTTTGAGATTAGGAATCAATAATGATGGGTGGATTATTTAGGTCACGTTTGTTAATAAAATTCTATATATATGGTATTTGTTATCTCATATATATGGATAGACTAGTCTATTATGGTAAAACATGTGCACATATAAACACTTGTCTACCTATCCACATATTAACGTGTGTTATGTAAATAGAGCCCTCTTTGTTTAAAATCTTAGGCTTAGAAACTTCTCAAATCATATGCAATTGAGAAGTGCTTTTCAAACATGTTTAAGTGAATCTAGTAATCTAAAATCTTAAGTCTAGTTTTGTACTTCTCCTCATCCATTATCACTATTAATTTTCATTTCTTATGTCTCTACCCTTCCCTCTCTCTCTCTCTCTCTCTTTAGCATCTCTAGGTTTCTAGACTTATCAAAAGAAAATTGGTTTCTCAAAGCTAAATACAATGAAAGAGCTTCTAACTCTTCAAATTTTCCTTCACTGTGTCTACATTTGTTTCTCAAAACTACGTACAATGAAGGATCTCCTATCTCTTCAAATTGCCCTTTACATGTGTGTGTCTACATTTCATAGAATACTCTCTCTCTCTATCTCTCTCTCTCTCTCTCTCTCTCTCTCTCTCTCTCTCTCTCTTACACACACTCATGTCCATGTATTGAATTATGTATGAGTTATACATGTATATATGTATGCCACATATGCATACACATGTACTTGTATATGACTCCCACATAAACACACACACACACTACTCTTTCTCACACACACATGGTATTAATAATTGTATATTTATATAGATAGTAAATAGATGCATGTTTATATACTTTGTAAACATACAAACACACATATATACAACCAAACAAACATAAATGCATACAAATACTCGCTTGTGTGTTTGTATTAAAAAAGACACACACGTGTGAAAGTCCATACAACTCTCTCTCTCTCTCTCTCTCTCTCTCTCTCTCTCTCACACACACACACACACACACACACACACACACACTCATGCGCATGTATTTAATTATGTATGAGTGTTTATACTTGTATATGACTCCCACATAAACACACACACACACACACACACACTAGTCTTTCTTTCTCGCACACATGGTATTATTGATTTCTACATTAAGCCTTATCATCCCTTTCAATTATTGACCTCATATTATCATTATTGACTTAAAGCATGTTTATATACTTTATAAACATACAAATACACATATGTACAACCAAACAAACATAAGTGCATACAAATACTCGCTTGTGTGTTTGTATATACTTTACTACCTCTTGCAGCTCATTTATCATAATCTCTTATAGAAAATGAAATGGGCATTTTTGCTAGTGTTTTTGGCCTCAATGATGCAGGTCACCTTTGTCCATGTTGGGCTTGTAGGAGTAGACTACACAATGGGCGGCGCTGCAAGTTTCTAGGAAATCCCTTCTGTCTCTAAGATCAACTACACCATGTGGGCACTTTAGAATAGCTACTTTATGGGTGATTCTTTATGTAAGTTTGTCCCTCCCCCCCTCTCTCTTTAGCATCTCTATGTTTTAAGACTTATCAAAAGAAAGTTGGTTTCTCAAAGCTAAGTACAATGAAGGAGCTCCTATCTTTAGCATCTCTACGTTTTAAGACTTATAAAAAGAAAGTTGGTTTCTCAAAGCTAAGTACAATGAAGGAGCTCCTATCTCTTCAAATTGCCCTTTACACATGTGTGTTTACATTTCATTTGCACCTACATTGAAAATTGGTTTCTCAAAGCTACATACAATGAAGGAGCTCCTATCTCTTCAAATTTCCCTTTACACATGTGTGTCTACATTTCATTTACATCTACAATCATAGAAAAAATGCAAACAATTCAATGTACATACAAACACACATATGTACACCAAACAAACACAAAGCCATAATCCAAGGATAATAAGCACTCAATGTTAATAGATAAAAATCCTTGCTTCCATGCCAATTACTATTATTTAAGACTTACATCCTGCAAGTCACATTTTCATATAATTAGCACTAAATTAATTTCAATACATGGTAATCCATGCTTGTCAGTATCATTCACATGCTTCATCGATGTTAATAATGCCAACTTATATTAACCACACTTACAAGCCATATTTTGAGGATACGTGCTTATTAGTGTCATACACCACATGCCCATTGATACTAATCAATCATTTAAGACTTGTATCAGATGGCATTCATGTTAACCATGGTTGCAAGCTAGATTCCCAAGGTAATTAGTGCTAAATCAATGTCGTTACATGGTAGTCCATGGATATTAATCATGCACAAAGCCATAATCTAAGGATAATAAGTAATCAATGTTAATAGATAAAATCCATGCTTCCTGTCACATGGGACCTTTCCTCCAAGTACAAACTTTCAACAAATTTTTACAATTGCTTTAAATAAGTTAACTACAAGTTCATACATCAACCTTAGAAGAAAAATTGAACAAAAACCTTAAACGAAAAAATGTTTATCAACACAAGACAAAAGCATTGGTCTAATCTGCCCCCTCGTATTTGAGCCAGTGATCTCATATATGAGTTATTGATGATTTATTAAGGTATGAAGTAATTTGATACAATCAATACATCCTCTCATCAGAGGAGAAAAGAGAAGATAGAAAGAAAAGAGAGCTTCATCTAAGGAACCTGTAATTCTTACAAACCATGTTTAATATATATATATATATATATCTCACACACACACACACTTATGAAATAATTAAACCATATAAGAAAAACAATAAGAGAAATTGATACTCCCTGTAGATGTTTGCCTGTCTTAGCACTGCAACTTGCAGCCATTGTAACTCTCTTGTTTTTTGCCAGAATATAGTCGAGTTGGTACTTAAAAGTACACGAGAATAGGCTTGGTCTACTACTAAGCATTGGCCGTTTTACTAATTTCGACTATATGTAAAAGAAGCTGACCTACTTTTTAGGGATCTCTATCATAAATATGCTATTTTTATCACAAATTTAATTTCTTTGTATTTTTCTAATTGTTTAGAGATAGACATATATTGTCATCTCTAACTCTAATTTTATTGAATAAATATAACTAAATTCTCAAGAAAGTTCACTCACATAACAACCCTACCGGTTGAGAAGCAACTGTCCTCAGTTGCATCAACAACATTATGATAGTAGCATAATCCTTGTCACAACAATTGATGGCATGGCTTGTGAGGTAAACTCAGAGGTCCAAACATGGCTCAGAGGTTCTCATGGGACATATAATACCTCAGACAGGCTCAGAGGTTTAGTGACCGAACATGGCTCAGAGGCTCATTAAGCATGGCTCAAAGGTTTGGGTGAACATGAAATGCCATGACAGACTCAGAGGCCAAGAAATAGTGGGAGAGTGAATTTAAAAATTGTAACCGTTTCAATATGTTTCTGTAAAATAGTAAAAGCACTATAGTCCAAATATTAATTGGTTAGTCCATAACCCACACCTTTGATTTTCTTTTTCTAAGCATGTGAAAAGATCTTGTACTTGGCCTGTAGTAGTAGTACTAGTGTCACGGGACCTTTCCTCCAAGTACAAGCTTTTAACAAATTTTACAATTGCTTTAAATAAGTTAACTACAAGTTAATACATCAACCTTAGAAGAAAAATTGAACGAAAAACTTAAATGAAAAAATATGTATCAACACAAGACAAAAGCATTGAGTCTAATCTACCCCCTATATGTGAGACCCGCGGTCTCACGTATGAGTATTTCGATGATTTATTAAAGTATAAAGTAATTTGATACAATCAATACATCTTTTCATTAGAGAAGAAAAGAGAAGATGGAAAGAAAAGAGAGCTTCATTTAAGGAACTTGCAATTCTTACAAACCATATTTAATAACTCTCTCTCTCTCTCATACACACACACATACACACTCATGAAATAATTAAACCATATAAGGAAAGCAATAAGAGAAATTGATACTTCTTGTAGACGTTTTTCTGTCTCAGCATATCCTAGCTCCCTGTATATAAGTACAGGCCTGCAACTTACAGCCACTGTAACTCTTTGGTTTTTTGCCAGAATATAGTCAAGTTGGTACTTAAAATTACGGGAATAGGCCTAGTCTATAATCTTAGCATGAGCCATTTTGCTAAATTCAGCTATATGCAAAAAGCTGACTTACTTCTTGGGGATCTCTATTATAAAGATGTTTTTTTTTCATAAATTTATTTTCTTTATATTTTTCTAATTGTTTAGAGATATTCATACTCTCTCATCTTTAAGTCTAATTTTATTGAATAAATATAACTAAATTCTCAAAAAAGTTTATTCACATAACACTTCCATGCCAATTACTATCATTTAAGACTTACATCCCACGCTTATGAGCGTAGATCACGCCAACCAGTATCATTTAAGGCTTATGTCAAATGCCCAGATATATTAATCACTCTATTTAGTATCATCTAAGACTCATATCACTTTCCTAATCATGTTAATCACACCAGTCGGTCTAATTCTAGGCATTATATATTGCATTCTTAAGAATCACCTCGCTCACCTGCTTCACACAGGTTTGTGTGCTCTCCACCCCAACAGCATAGGCACGTTTGGCAGCCTCAGAAGCTCTCTCAAAGACATCAAAAGCCTAGGTGTTAATATATATAGGATGGAGAGGCACAATACCTGGACTACAACTCTTGTATGATATCGATATAGCTTTAACGCACACATAATTAAACCCCCATTCCCCTCCTTGATCATCTCTGTCTCTCTCTCACACATGCACGCATACGCACAAGCTCTCTCTCTCTCTCTCTCTCTCTCACACACACACACACACACACACACACACACACACACACACACAGAGAAAAGCTTCACAACATTGCATTTACATGGGCTTTTCAAAGAAAGAAAAGAGATTGAGAATAGAGCACTGCTTACTTGATGAGGTGGGGAATCCACTTGCAAATGTGCACAGACAGTGCTGTCTCTCGTAATCAGCCTGCACAAGCACAAAAGAGGGAGTCAGATGAGAGAGAGAGAGAGAGAGAGAGAGAGAGAGAGAGAGAGAGAGAGAGAGAGAGAGAGAGAGAGAGAGAGAGAGAGAGAGAGAGAGAGAGAGAGAGAGGGCTCACCCACAGAGTCTAGACACCGAAAATGAGGAAGGGAGCGTGCTACATGCCGTAATGAGAAAAACCTAGAAGGGAGCGCACTGCAACCTGCATGCAAGAATTTGAATTTTGCCTGTAGGCATTGAGGGAGGATGGCTGCATAATGCAAGAGGTGGCTTTGCATCTACGACTTGTGACTCTGCATGGATAGGGCGGCCGACGACTCCTTCGTGGTGTTTAAGGTGAGGTGGCCCAGGAGACCTGAAAAGCTCGCCACGTGGCAGTTGAGGAAGTCAACCCCTTTTATATATAGTAAAAAGTTTTCAATTCCAGCCAGCAAAATTACGCTAAAAACTGCAGTTTTCTAAGCACTTGAAGGCATTAGGTTGCGAGCTTGTGCCGATGTTAACAACTTGAAGGCACAGGTTATGAGCTTGCGTTGATGCTAACAACTTACCATGCAACCAATTACCAAGCCTTAGCTTCAAATTTCACGCAAATAGGCCCAAAAGCAGTGTTCACAAAAAACCTGCAAATGAACATGTAACATTTTGTTCACTTGAAAATTTAGTTTCCCAATTTTGGAAAATCTTCAAAATTTATAAGGCATTTTAACTATCTTTTAAACTCAAAAAATCTACAAATTCTCAATAAAAACCTTCAAAATTTTAAGGGTCCAAGTTTAGTGATTTGTTAGAGAACCATACTTTATGGGAACACTAGCCCAAAGCTTCCCCTAGGCGTGGGCCATCTTGACGGAACACTCTAGGTGAGAGTTTGAATCTCCCCCTAGCTCCACAAGACTTTTTTTCGAGTTAGCAAGCTCGTTCTAAGACTCGAAAAGAGAAACACTTTTGTTATTAGCTTCGTTGTCTCCAGTCCCAGAGACGATTTCGCTACTTCCTTAAAGCATTACCCGAAAGACCCATGACCCAAGTACTTTCGGACTTGTCATGTGGCGCACCCACTAAAAACTATGTATACCCAACGGATTTCCGGACAGGAATTGCCCTCCCCTAACTCCACAAGATGGGGTGGTCTCCCTAGCTCCCTAGCTCCGGTCACTCACTCGTGTGAATAATATATCTTCCAAAAAAACTGCCTTGTACCTGGTGTCAAAGATTCAAATTTTAGGAGGGGATGGATATTAGTGGCTTCCAACGGTCGAGTTGCCGCTTGACAGATACACACACAGAGAAGACGGGTCGGAGAGAAACAGCCATAGCCTCGACAGACTTCCTTCTATCATCGCCGTAGACACCACATCGTAGCCACGAAACCCTAACTCTATCTGTCTTTTCCGCCATAGCTCCGTAACCCCAACCTCTTTCTTTTGTCTCCATTTCCACGAAACCCTAGTCCTAGTCATAAAAGCCTTTCCTTGTGCCCTCACCCATAGGTATGGCGCATCAGCTTGACGATTCGATCTCCCCTTTCCTCAACGTCTTCACGCCCCGTGGACTCCTTCTGTCTGGATGGCCGTGACTCCTTCGTGCTGGGCCGCCACACCAACTGCGATGTGCTTCTCGCTCAGCCCAGCATCAGTCGACACCATGTCGAGATCCAGCTCCTCCATGCCACTCGCGAGCTCCTTATCACTGATCTGGGCTCCGGTAAAGTGCCCTTGATTTCCTCTTTGCTGTATGGTTACCATGGAAGGTTGCATCTATGGATGGCCATGGAGGGAGCAGTATTATATCTAGGCATGTTCTTCAGTAGGGTCGGTTTCATCTAGCTTTATCAAAAGGAAAAACTGTGCATTTCATTGGGTTGTAGACTTGCTTCTATCAGTATGAAAAATGTCCATGAGGGTAAGAACCTGCACAGGGCCCATTCTCTATGCCTGCATTTTCTGAGGGGATGCTTCACTTTGTGGGGTGGATATAGCCATGTCTGTGGTCTGCTGCAATGTAATGCCATATCTGAATTCTGTTACTATGTTTCATCAGTGCAAGGTGGTTACAGCCATGTTGTGGTCTGCATCCGCAGTTTTGCAATGCTTCTATGCTTCATCATCAGCCACGTCTGTTCTGCCAGAGAGGATTATCCTGGCCCCTATTACATAAGGGGATTTTCCAGAGAAGCCCATCTGTAGTGAACTAAAAAGATGATCCTAGCCTCCGTGACAGAATAGAAAGGCCCAGCCTTTAGTGGTAGACTCAATCATTATCCCTGTGAAAAAAACAAGCTTTGCTCCTACGTATGGAGAGAAAGACCCTCATGCATCTGTGGATTGGAAGAATGGGCCTCTGGTTTCGGAGGGTTTCTGCACCTGTTACATGGCATATGATTTGTGTTTGCTTATGATTGTTGTCTTTCTTTACCTGTGTTTTGCAGTCCATGGCACTTGGATTGATGGCAAGCAATTGCCTCCTCTCACCCCAGTCACTGCTAAAGAAGGCGAAGCCATCAAGCTAGGTGCTTCTTTTCGCACCTACAGGATTCAATGGCTTCCTTACCCCCAGCTTGCCTCCAACAACGAGAGGTTCACCAACATGCCAGAAGCTGGAGACTCTGCGCTCTCTAATACAGGAGGAATCATCTCGGTGCCTACTTGCTCTACCAAGTCGAATGGAACTTGCAAAAAAAGCAACAGAACTGATTCTCGGCAGCCTTCTGGCTTGACCAAATCTAGTGATTCCTGCAATGAAAACAGTAGAACTGTAAGTAAATCGAAGTCTTCTTTGTATTCTTGCTTCGTAAACCAATTTCCATGTTTTTTTTTTGAGCTTTTCTTCTTGTTTGGTACTCATAGGAACGGCTTCCTCTCCATATACTCCACCTGGAAAGGCATACTTCTTCACCCTGCCTCAAGCGTGAAGCCGTGTCTCCTCACATTGTGCAGGAAATTTCTGTAGCAGGGGTTTCTGCTAATGGGATTGAAACCTTCAATTCTAACATAAGCTTGCAGATCTCCCAGCAGCAGAAGAAGGGAGGATTGCCTCCTCTTCCTCCTGCTTCACGCCGCATTCCTTTTGCTCCTCTTCAGCCAACCACAACTTCCCCTACAGTCAAGAAAAAGATACTGAACACTGAGAAGAAGCTTGAAGTGGAGTCTACCAACAAGCAAGAAATGGCAGAAGAAAGTCTGGTCTCAGGATCCAAGCTATGGCTTCGACGCTGCAATTTGGCCCCTTCCCCAACACTGAACACATCAGCTTCAACTCTGCAACCATCTGCCCTACGCCCTCTTGTTGAGAAACAAATTTCTCAAGCCTTTACTGCTTGCAACGTCAATATCTCATCTGAGATCCCTTCTCCTCAGCGGTCTTTGTCAAGAAGAACCTTGAAGAAAAACAACGATGAGAAGCGAAATCAAACTATTAAGACTAGAGGAAACCTTGTGTCAGAGATGCAGTTCATGGTTAACTTGCAGGATAAGGGAGAAAATCTTCAGCAATCATCAGATGGAGAGAATGTGTCAGAGATGCAGTTCATGGTTAACTCGCAGGATAAGGAAGAAAATGGCAGATCAGACCAGGGAGGACAGGCTGATCAAGTTTGCTCTCTTTCATGCTGCAGCTCTCCAGATGAAGCCACCATAGAGGAAGAGTATCCATCTGACAAGGAGAATCAAGAGCCTGTATTTCAAATGGGCAAGCAGTCAACAGGAGCGCTTTTAAACAGGTTTCAAGCAAATGGTTGTGAGGGGTCCCCTTCTTGTGTTACTGAGCTCAGCAGGAGGCCATTCCAGCCTCTGAACTTAACTCCAAATGGTGTTTACAGACCCATATCTCCTTCTGCGAACTACACATTCACAGAAGAGGACAACTCTCTGGCAAGGGGACATAGGAGGCCATCCTCTTTGGTTAGAACCTCAAACCTTCCTCTTTCAAGGTTTCATGCCGATTTGTTAACATGGAAGGCTGTCTTTTATAGCTGAATACTCTCATGATTTCCTATTTTGCATTTATCCTGAATTAGGTTCGGAACCTGGATCACATGCTTCAAAAGTTGAAGGGAATGTCCAGGTCAGAGCCACGTCATGAATGGCACATAGTGGTTGATACTACTTGTTTGATGGATCCGAACTCTTTCAAATGTTTGACGCTTTTGGAGGGGATCCGAGAGGTTCGACTCATCATACCTCAAATTGGTAAGGTCTTCATGTGACTGTACACTTCATCACATATAGATTTGAGGATTGACTCTGCATGTAAGAGATTAACACTGCTTTTGGTGGGTGGTCAGCTATCAGAGAAATAGACTTCTCCAAACGAAAGGATAAGGCTCACATGTCTTCGAATGCTGTCCTCAAATGGATAGAATCATGCATGGTGAAGTTCCCATCGTGGATCCATGTGCAAAACTCCTCAGAGAACCTGCTGGTCGGAGTGACAACACCGCCTGCTTCCCCTCAACATGTTCACTCCGCTTCACCGACTTATGGTGGTGCCTTTGGCGATATGATGTCCCCGACAAATGGTGATCATGTGCTCAACTGTGCCCTGGTGTTCAGCACTACTGTCTTTGATGGGCAAGTTGCTTTGCTCACCAATGACACAGCTTTGAAGATAAAAGCCATGGCAGAGGTAAGGTAGAAAAAGTGTGGGCCATACTTTTGGGCAATCCTCCCTGTCCATGATGATTTTCCACTGCCAGTGTGTAAATTCTCTTAAAGGGTATCAACAGTATTGTGGAACCCTGATTTTGAGCAACAACACAATGGGTCTAGTAGATATCATTTGTTGTATTATGGCCTTGTGCTGTATTGCTAACTCAAGCAAGCTTTCTGATGCTACTGTGTTTGTGTCAGCAGGGTATAGTGTGCGAGTCGGCGACAACGTTCTGTGATAGCCTGTTGAGTCCTTACTCTGAGCGATTCCTTTGGGCTGGCAGCATTGCACATGGTCCTCACTGGACAGAGAAAGCTTGTCACAGTACACCAGGATCTCCTATCAGAACTTTTGCTGAGCCCAGTAAGAGGAATTTTATTTGTGCTGCAAGGGGCATGGCTTCAAAGAGACATCAGGTTGTGGAAGGCTTGAAGAACCATTGCAAGCAAGCACGGGGACTGAAAGTCATATTGGACTAGTGAGGCCAAATTAGTTCGAAATTGAGCAAGTGTAAGGGGGGCAAATTTTGCTCTGTATGTGTGCCTTCTGCAAATTTTGGTGTGGCATCGCCATGATGGCCTTTCGAGGTAGTGATCATCAAGTTGAGCTACTTGCTGAGCGAGCGGTATGATTTAGAGTTATGTAATTTAAAAGCTGGCTTGAAAACATGTAGTCGAGCTCCCGACTCAAAAGAGTAGTCTAAATTATTTCGAGGCAATATTCGAGTACACACAAGACAACAGAGTGGTTGTCAAGAAGAAATATCATTGAATAAAGAACCATGTCTTGGCTGCTGCACCATCCTCTACCAGGCCACACGCTAGAGTCATCCTGGATCGAGCCACTACACACTAGCGAGCCTGATGCCCCCCACCTCTAGTACCCTGACCTGATTCAGGGGACTCTTGAGCGACATAGTGTCGCTTTCCCACACCTGGTGGATCTAGCGAGCCTGCCGACCCTACTTATCTCTCTCCCATGCTAGATATACCTGGACGGACTGCACCCAGTACCACAGTCGCGACTTATTCAAGTGGGGTTGAGAGAGAGGCTCATGGATATTGATAGATTGATGCGTTCAGGATTGGACATACATCAGTCCGTCTCCGGACATCACTGGATACATTTTTGTTTGTTCCAGCCAACCATCACCGTTTCTTCTGACCACAAGAGGACAGCCCAGACACCACCTCCCACACCTCCCACAGTGGCTAAACTTAATGTGTGCATGCATGCATGCGTCTTTCCTTACACTATACTCAACTAGTATTGCACCAGCCCATTGAAGGTTCTACAAAAGAACTATTCCTTCTCTACAACCATCTCTCTTTCACACACATGCACATGACCCTTTCCCTTTCTCTGTCACTTACACACTCTCAAATGTTCTAACTCTCTCTCTCTCTCTCTCTTTCTCTCTCTCTCTCACATGCACACACACTCTCAAATGTTGAAACTCTCTCTCTCTCTCTCTCATGCACTCACACACCCTCTCTCTCTCTCTCTCTCACACACACACACATGCACACACTCCCTCTCTTCTTACACTCCCACACATAGAAGCTCTCTCTCTCTCTCTCTCTCTCTCTCTCACACACACACACACACACACACACACACACACACTCTCTCTCTTTCTCTCTCTCTCATGCACACATACACATATGTAAATATATAGTATATACAATATTATGTTTTAGATACATATACCTATACATA
>NC_141055.1:44249380-44419380 GCF_041138505.1 Cibotium barometz
ATGTATATATATATATATATACATGTATATATATATATATATATATATACATGTATATATATATATATACACATGTATATATATATATATATATACATGTATATATACATGTATATATATATATATACACATGTATATATACATGTATATATACATGTATATATACATGTATATATATATATATATACATGTATATATACATGTATATATACATGTATATATACATGTATATATATATATATACATGTATATATATATATATACATGTGTATATACATGTATATATACATGTATATATATATATATACATGTATATATACATGTATATACACATGTATATGTATATATACATGTATATACACATGTATATATATATATATACATGTATATATATATATATACATGTGTATATACATGTATATATACATGTATATATATATATATACATGTATATATATATATATACATGTATATATATATATATACATGTGTATATACATGTATATATACATGTATATATATATATATACATGTATATATATATATATACATGTGTATATACATGTATATATATATATATATATGTATATATATATATATACATGTATATATATATATATATATATATACATGTATATATATATATGTATGTATGTATGTATGTATGTATGTATGTATATACACTAGTACTACCATTGCCAGTAATATTGAACTAATATATATAAATGCACTTACATTGTGTGGATTAAATGGTTGACATTGAGGTAAAACTTCCATGTAGATCCACAAGTATGGAGTGTCCCAACTCTTGCTCAAAGGGTGGTTCAAATTCATGAGATGGTTGTAGGGTCACGGGGTGAGTTGTACTTTGTCTTTATAACATTTGGATAAGCAAATGTTTTGCTTTTGAGTCACATTATTAATTTTTCTTTTTGTATCAAAATACTTAACGTCCACAGAGAGAGAGAGAGAGAGAGAGAGAGAGAGAGAGAGAGAGAGAGAGAGCTCAAAATCTTGCATAAATAATTAGAGAAGTGTAGTGTTGTATTTAATATAACGGGTAATATTTCTTAGGATGGATGTGGCAAGGAGATCATTTTTATTTATTTATGGTGATGTGTCAATATCAAAGGTATTTGTCTTGATGTTTGCTATAATATAGTTATCATTGTTTACCATAATCTATTTAATCTTTATGGCTCAATTGTAGACCCTCCGTCTTGGGAAGGACAAGTAATTGCATCCCTAATGATCAAACTATTAGAGTGCACATGTGTATTATGGTATAAAAACTTGCTTTTTATGTAGTTATTGTATTTAATTGTAAATAAAAAATTTATTGATACATTTTTAAAAAACAGGGAATATTGTTATTTTTTGAACCTAGATTATTGCTAGGTTTGTATGGTCCAGATACTTATAGGGAGAGCTTTGCGCTCCTTGGAATTTACAATCTAAGATTGTGAATGATTGTGGCGGATGAGCTTCATAAACATGTAACGTTTGTAGACTATAAAAAGCCTAATAAGTTAGATTTTTGGTACATAGGCACTAGACAATACATAATTTTTTGATTTGCTGTCTTTAAGCAAATGCCATTTTTCTCAAGGATTGATTCATCAAATGAGTTTTGTAAGGTTTTATATTTCAGCTTTTATTTTCTTAAAAATTTATATCTTTCAATAGCTAATTTTATTATCTTAAATACATTTTTTTAGATCGATGGAGGTGAGGAGTATAGGCTTCGAAGGAGAGATAATCCAGTCTCTCCCTCGAAGATTGTTTTAATGATTTGCCACATCAATTTTGTTAGCAGTGTAAAGAGAAGTAAATTGTGTCATTCCTGTTAACTTACGAGCCAATTTATGTGTAGGTCAATGATGATGGTTTGCATGGGGCATTGGTCTACTTTTTGGGTCACTCTTTCTGAAATTTTTGTGTGTGGATGGTAAAGGATTTACTGGCTTTGTATTGGTTTATGGGCTAGACTCTACCTTCTGTGTTATCCTATCATGTTCTTATAATGAGAGTGAGAAGGCACCTAATATGACACTATTTGTAGCCTTCATTTTTAAATTCATGTTGTGGATTGGTTTTGTCAATACCACGTATGTTGAGATTGTGACCACTACAGTGGGTTGGAATGCCAGATGTATATGTATGCCAAGTTTGGTGCTTTCTTCAAAGAAAAGTAAGTGCTTTAGGAGCTCCTACGTGGATATATATGGCAAGCATGGTGTGTAGCTCAGTTGAGGACCATGAGGCCCAAAATGGGCTTCAAATATAAGGCCTATCTCTCCTCTCCCCTCCCGAGGACAAGTATGTGTTTTCATGCATGCAAGAATATATCTTGCCTGTTGGAGATGGGTCATGCCACTAGTTCGGTTGAAATTCGGTAGTGTGTTTATTTTCAAGGAACAAAAATCATATAATCTTGATGTTTCTCTACTTTAACTACTAAATTCAACTTAGTTTTAAGCATTACCTTATTTTAATTATTGATATTTATTTATTTATTTTGGCACTAGTGCCTTCTACAATTTCCACACTAGGAGAGTAGATAAAATCTAGATTATTCAATCAATAGTATTTGTCTATTTTAAAAATTTCTAGTAACCACTATAAAAGGCACCTTCTCACTTTTAATGAAAGGAGATGAGTGGTGTTCTCAATGATGAGAGAAAGTGAAAACTCTTAATTGAGAGTTGAGTTGATAATTGAGTTGTGAAAAGAAATCAATCTCTTAGAGCAAAAACGTGCCAACAATTGCTAATTTTCCTTTGATTCCAATAGCCATCCACAGCTCATAGAGCTAGATGATGTAGCAACAACATCGATGAGGTGCACCCACAACACATGCAACAAAAACCACAACCAAGCCCATAAATCACCCCCACTTTGATGCCATGTTCAAATTTCAACAACCACCACAAGGCTCGCCACCACCTCCACCTCCAAGTCATTGGCTAGAGTACCTAAAATGTGCACGAGGATATGAGAGACCTCTTTCTTTTCTTTCTTTTATATCACCACCAAAGGCCTTGCATCCCTTACAAATAAGGTAATTTCCCAAGATCCTTGCCACTTTTCAATGACTCTAGGGATGAGTGCTCGATTAACCTTTTAATAGTATGAGTAGACATTGTGTTGAGTACCCAATAGTTCCTAGTTTAGACATATGTTATCCATGTGTAGCCAGATGGTTAAGAGATGGCTTATGTAAACTTGGCACTATGCCAAGTCACATTCATGTAAGTTGCATACATGTAAGTGCGGGCCGATTAGTTGCACTCTTGGGTTCAAGGAGATCTTCTTGCACATCTTGTTGTCAAGTTGCAATGGCCCAAACACGCACCTAGACAAACTTGGATGGGTCTGGACGGTGTGCAAGTCATATTGAGGTCAAATATATCTTCACTGCAATTATATGCCCCTTGTATGTGCATGACATCCTCTGTTCAAAATCTACCTAGATCACCATTAAAGCTCCTTGGTAAAATGCACAAGTGGGCAAACGCTATCAATTTCCAACTTCAAAAGTTTAGGTCCAACATTAGATTCCTATGAGTTGTGGGGCAAATAGTTATTGGGATTGATGTAAGGGAAGATCTAATTTTAGTTCCAGTAAATTTCGTGCAAACAATAGTATAATATCCAATTCTTATTTTGGTATGGAGAGAAGAAGGAGCACAAATACTCTATATGTCATCGTTAAGAGTGTAAGAAAACACATTACATAAGATCTTCACAATACAAAGCACTGATGAGAATTACAGAAAAGTGATGGCAATCTAGATAGACTTGGACGGGGGGATGTCTTGCTTCCAAAAGTTCTTGAATATAATAAACGCGATGATGAACAAAGGATACTAAACTACTCTATATATAGTACCCAAGGTCAGCACAGACATAGATTAGCCATGTCGGCCTTGGTCCAAAATGACCAATCGACCATATCATCCAACTAGGATCATATTAGACTACAACATTTTATCATAGAGATTTGTGCACCTCCCACGGCCAACTGAGACCGTCTGGACCCTCAAACATGTCTCATAACTATTGAGATAAGCTCAACTAGAAGTTGTAGACCTTGATGACCTGCCTAGGCGTTAGCTTCCACATTTACGCCACTGGCACGGTTGAAGAGAAGAGAAGAGAATAGAAGAAAATTCAGCCATCCATCTCTCTTGTGTGCTTGTCTGTGATAGCTTTCACATTTGTGCCTTTCATTCCAATTTTGATAACGTTTTCCACTGCCCGACATTAACACCATAAAAAATGTACAACTTTGGAGTTGTTAGTATTTTTTAATGTGTTATTTTTGTGGTTTTGAGTTGATTTTAGTTGAAGAGATTCAAAGAGCCCTAATTGAAAACTATGAATGTGTTGATTTTGTATGAAGAGATTCAAAGAGCCCTAATTGGGTGTGAAAATTAGTTAAGAATGATGTTAATTAATATTTAACACCATATTAGGGAATATGGGAATTTCCCACAAGTTTGGGACATGTGGTCAAAAGTTTGGATTAACCATAACTTGAACACCACTAATCCAAAATGAGCGCTTTATAGCTCTTTAGATTCTATTTTTCAAGCGCTTTCCAACGATAGGTCATATGATAGGGTTTTGAGAAACTTACAAACATGTTATCCATGTCCCCTTTTTTAAGTATTCAAAAATGGAAATTGAAAAATTCCCAAATTCACTAATATGGTGTTATTTGCTCTCTTTCTTGGTTAATTGTGTTGTTTTTTATGCCATTGAGTAGATTAGCCTCTCAATTTGTTGATTATAATAGGTATTTTTCTTAAATTTTAAGCTAACTATGTTAATTTTCATTGTGTTAGGAGCAAGTTTAATTTAACAACATGTGCTTGATTGAGACACTAATTGGGTGCAAATTGTGTGAAAATTTCAGTAATCCGTAGCCCACGATATGAATAATTATGGAATTACTTAGTCTTTAATATTCAAAAGTTATGCGAAAATGTGCTCTTAAAAGAGACAAAAAGTGGTTTAATTAAGCTTAATTTGCATGGATTTTAGGGTTAATGTTTACTTAATCATGTGCACACATTAAGCTAAATAAAACATATATAATTTCAAGATGTTAATGTTTTCTTAGTTATGTGCACAACATTGAGCTAAATAAAAAATTTCAACATTTAAACCCTAATCCTTGCTCCAATTTCAAGATTTAAAATGACTTAAACTTTTAATCTTGAATAACATATTACTTAGCCAAAATTAATCCATGTTAGCCTAGTTGGACAGAAACCTTTAAGGCTCTTACACCCCCACATGCATAAAGGAGACAAGATCTTACCCAAAATCTTGTAAGAGAATTTGGGATAAGCTCACACCCCCCTTCCTTAAAGTGAGTTGTATACTCCCCACTTGCTTGTAAAAAAGTTTAAAAAGGTGTTCACACATATTTATCTCTCAATAGTAAGTATTGGTGCATTTACCCTTCTTCAAATTGAGACCTTCTCCTTAGGGCCCATGCAAAAAGAGGAGGGAGGTTACACTTTGTCCTCCTAGAGAGAGAGAGAGAGAGGCACTCTATTTTTTAAAGAAAGAGCCATCACCATCACAAAATTCTTGAGAAGAAAAATATTTTGTGTGGATCATGTGATTCCTTGGCTGAGATGGGCATTTTAGTTTTTGGTTAGCATATCTTGCATGCCCTTAAGGAAATCCTTGGACATACTGAATTTTCTCCTTCTCTAGCCCTACGACTACTACAAGAGATCTCTGTTGGAAACTATACATCAACATGAATGGACTAAATCAAGTTGCTGAATGTTTTGAACTATTGTAAGAAAACTCCAAATGTGGTAGGTACTCCTCCCAATTGGATTTCTTTTTATTGACATATGCTCGAAGCATGTTCTCTAACACTTGGTTGACTCTCTCGGTTTGACCATCAGACTGGGGAGATGATTAGTTATACTTATACTTACAGTAGTGTCCAACTTTTTGAAGACCTCTCCAAAAGTGACTATAGAACTTTTAGTCCCTTATCAGTCCCTTATTTGAAACTATATCTGCAGGGCATGCCATATAGCTTGTAGAGATGTTCCATAAACAACCTAGCTAACTCATGAGTTTTCACTTCCTTTTTAGTAGTTATAAATTGACCATCTTGGTCAATGTATCAACCACTACCCAAACCGAATCATTCCCTTGAGTCGTTTTAGGTATAATGATAAAATCCATGGAAATACTCTCCCATTTTCCTTTGGGAATATCCAATGAATGTAGCAAACCTCCAACTTTGAGATGCTTATGCTTATTGACTTGGCACTTCTTGCATTTCAGCACCACGAAGTCTTGGATGACCTTTAATAAACTAGGCCAGTAGAATTGTCTTTTAACTACTGTATAGGTCTTTTTTACCCCAGGGTGACCAGCACTTGGACTATCGTGACTTTCAATAAGAATTTGGCGTTGAAAGTCACCAATAGATGGTACACAAACTCTACCTTTGTAAAGTAAGTATCCACCATCCATAGAAAAGTTCCTAAACCTTCCCCCCCACCTAATGAACTTTATCACCCCCATTTAAAATAATGTTGAGTGGGAGTGAAGGGTCCACCCCTAAGCTCTCCATCTCGATACGTAACCCTAGAGACCCGTCTAGTCTCTCTGGACTAGAACTCCCTCTTCTTCTTGACACAAACCTTGGCTAATCGCTTTGGATTAGCACTCCTTTTCGACAAGGAAGGCAATGGTTGTTGGCAAGTGCATGCGCATACATCAAGCCAAACCTCTAAATAACATGGAGCATGCTCACACAAACCACGTAGTGAATCCAAGAACTTGTTTTTGAATATGGTGAAGCGTAACTCGTTCACCATTGGCATGAAACTCAATGCATCCGCTACTATAATTTACCTCTTTGGTAACGAAATATTGAAGGTCAAACTCTTGTAGGATCTTCGCCTACCTTGCTTTTCTACCATTCAACTCATTTCGACTAGAAAGCCATTTTAGACTTTCATGGTCTGTATAGACCATGAAAGTAGCACCATATAAATAATGTCGCCACTTTTTAAGAGCATGAACTAATGCAAGTAACTCTCACTCATAGCCTGAGTAGTTACACTAGGTATGGTCAAGCTTTTTGCTTTCAATGCAACTAGGCATTCCCCTTGCACTAAAACCACCCCAATGGCTTCCCCACTAGCGTCTGCTTCTACTATGACAAATGTGTTGCAAGTTGGCTCTCCAATCATTGCTTGAATGGAAATTAGGTATGGTTATTTATCATAGACATCATAGACTATGATTCATGTGATTGTATGGATGTAAAAGGGTATTAGACATTGACAAGAGGTAGTAAATGGGTAAAGGAATCAACTAGAAGAAGGCACCTCATGCAAGTGGGCAAGTGGAGATTCACTAGCCTAGAATCTAGCTTACATGGTTGATTACCCATGTGGAGATGATGACATCATTGCTTATGTACATCAAGGCATCTACCTTGGCCTATTTAAGAGGCTACTCTCTTAAATGGAAGGAAACGAGTTCTCTACTATTATGCTCCATGTTTCTTCTCATTTGATTAAGTATTATTCTTATTATCACCATGCTTAGCTACGCTTTTGATCCTCCATAGCCTTGTGATTTGATAATGGTATCAGAGCCTTTGATTCCATCGTTTGGATGTGCCTCCGATAAACCTCTTGCTTGCTTTGCTCGACCCTACTTGCAACATTAATAGAAATAGCCCCTTATGTAGACAAAGCATCATTTTTGCCACCTAGTAATGGTAGGATAGCCTGCATCAATCTTGTAATCACGTTAGCAAAACTAAAGCACTACCATTGAGCCCACTTCAGTGTGTCAATAGTTGTAAGGTTCCCCCCTTCCTAAATAGGGGAAACCATAAGATAGTGTACTAAGTCTAACTCGAGAAAAATATCCTACTTGTTGTTGACACCTTGACCATGTAAAGATACAAGGATTGATTAATAGGTAAGACCTAGTTCTACCCCACAGGGGGAGTGTGGTCTTCTAGATGACTCTTAAAATCAAATCACTCATAGAGTGACTGACCTTAACTCGGGCAACCTCTATTCTTGATTCCTAGAAACAACGCTTTTTTCCTCGCCTATGCAAGGCACATCCACTAGCCTAGTCCTCTAGAGTAGAGTTGCCCACGAACCTACTTACCCAACGTAGAACTTTCAATTAATCTGTTGGAAAGCTACATGACTAATCAGGTCCACCCGTCCATAGGATGGTGCTGTCAAGGCATTCCATCCTCCCGCTTTCCAACTAACTCATGCATCAATTTTATTTTCTAATTAGTCCTACCATGCTGTGCGACATATATAGACAAGTTCCTTAATTAATGACCTTACACATTGTTCGTTTAAATAGCCTTTAATAATGATACAACACTACTAACAAACAAGGGATTTTAAAAAAAGATACAATGTTCAAAATTATCCGTTGCTAGATCCAAGCTCTCTTATTCCTTTACTTTATTTTGCCGATGATCTAGAATTTGGCCTTCCAGCCTCTATAGACTAGGCAATCCCTACGGGACCGTACACCTCGTTGTCAGCAGCTTGCGAGGACTCAAGCTGGCCTGTCACCCTCTCAGGCTCCATCTCTTGATCCTCCCGCTCCTTGGAGGAATGTCTACACACTAGGGTGGGCTTATTCACTACACTAGCTTGGTCTTGTAGAACTAGGTAGCATCCACAATACTCACCTAAGCTGACGAGTCTCATCTTCCCAATGGTAGGAGGGATACCTTGGGCTGACTCCGGGCCTCGCTAACGTCGTCGCCCGGCTACACACGCCCGGCTACACTGCACAGGAATGGGGTCAACATTAAGGCAGGGAGAAGATGTATGTGCACTTTTAACTTAATCAAGATAATAATACAATTTCTTAACTAAACCATAGGATACAAGAGACAACATCATTTTTTCAAGAAAGCAATGATTTCACAAGAATTTTGGCATTTTCAAAGCAAGGAAAAGTAGCAACTTCTTTCTTACATAATTAATGTTAACATTAAAAGTCAATAAAAAAAACCTCTTTTTAAACGATTATTAAGCTAACCTAGCCATTAGTTCCTTGTGGGATTCCCAAGGGGAGAGTTGGGGCCGCATCTGGGGCATTCCCTCTAGGGTCGTTGTTGTGCACGGTTCTCGAGAGGTGGTATTTTGGCATCTTTGAGGAGGAGCCATTCTATTCACCTTCTCATAGCCCACATTGCCCGCAAACTCAATGCCTTAATCGGATCACAAATCGGAGTTCATTTGCTCACTTTATAAGCATAAAACTCCTAGGTGGGAACCACCTCTAAGAGCAAAAGAGCCCTTACTAAAGTAACCACAAATGGGGGGGAAGGTGTCCTTAAAGTACATCGGTCTGTGGCTGCATGAGTCTGAGGAAAGGGATGGTGCCTGTAAGCGGGCAAAAGATGAGGTACGCATGTACCTTCTGGGTCAGTGTGGGTGTTCCTCACGTGATGGCCAGTGGGGACCGTATGCTAGGGCGGTCGGCCTTTGGTCCTTATGCAACCATTGTACGGGTGCCTGGATATGTGAACGATATCTTTTTGGGGCTAGGACCCCTAATTTTGGGGTGCCGGCTCCTCGATATGCGTGCCAATGCGCTGACGGTCTGTGAAATTATTTTTCAGCAAAATTGTCTGGGGTGTTTCCTTGGTTGTAGGGGTGTAGACCGTTCATCAATCAGACACCTAGTCATGCATTTATTAAAGTTTGAAGTTTATTGTATTTTAATTGAAAATAACTAAAAAATTACGTAGAGGTTTGATCTGGTATCTATTTTGAGTGTTGTAAAGTCCTATATTATGGTAAAATGGCATGCAAATTCCAAATTTGGACTCAAAATTTTAAGATTCCAAGTGGAAATAGATCGATTGTTAAAATTGATGATTTTTACATTCATAAAAATACCATAAATTCATCTATTAAATGGACATATATTATTATTGAAGATGGGCATGTTATATCCTTCCCCCCTTAAAGAAATCGAGATGTCCTCATCTTGTCATGAATTCGGGGTAATCTTTTAAGAGTGTAGCTTTATCTTCCCAAGTTGCATCCTCTTCAGGAATCTTTCCATTGTACTAGATGTTTTATAAGAGTTCTATTACTGAGTTGCCTTTCTCTAGAATCTATGACTCTACTAGGCTGTAACTCAAGGACTTCTTGAGTTGGGATTACAACTTTCTCATCATCAAGAATATGATCAAGACTGGGTATATAAGGGTTTAACTCATAGTGGCCATAACGGCAGGTATTGAAAGCTGTCTTGGGTATATCTGCTTCCTTGACTCTGATTTGGTAGTAACTAGACCTCAAGTCTATCTTTGAGAAAACCTTGGCCCCATGAAGCCTGTCAAGGAGCTCATCGATGCAAGGGATAGGATACTTATTCTTGACAGTGACCTGATTTAGCCCCCAATGATGTATGCAGAGACGAAGAGTGCCGTCCTTCTTCTTTTTGAAAAGAACAGGTGCTCCCCAAGGAGAGTTGCTAGGGTGTACAAATCCTTGCTCAATAAGTTGGGAAAGTTGCTCCTTGAGTTCAATGGCTTCAAGGAGAGACATCTTATAGGGTGTTTTTGAGATAGGTTGAGCACCAGGGATTATGATATAAAACAAGATTTTCTACCCATCGTTTTAAGAGGAAATGGAGTGCAGAAGGCTGAAGCTTCAGAAAATGAAGTGCAGCAGAAGGTAGAGGAAATGAAACGAGCGTAATAATTGTTTAAGCCGAAGAAGAAGGTTGAGAAGGAGGGAATTTTCCCTCCTCTGCAAAGATACATGTATTTAATATCTGGATAGGAATAAAAGTTTCCCTCCCTACAAAAGTGTAGGTGTGTTTAATGCATTCGGGTGTGAAAAGTGAAGTGTAAGTAGAATATATTTTGATGTGGAAAAGAAGAGTTTTTAGATTTAGGAAAAAGAAATAACCTATTTTTCAACATAACGTTGCCTTTTTCTTGATTGGATGCGCTCCTTTTTCTCTCTCTACCAAAAGGCCCTACAAATGACCTCCATAATGTCCTAATGACTCATACTACTTGGCCATGCTCATTTTTAAAAGTTATACTCCCTTGATTACAATGAATACTAGCATTGTTTCAATTAAATAGTCCATCCCAAAGGATCCCATCATAAATTCCTAATGGCAGGTTTCTAAAATGGCCATGAGTTTGTTTGACTACCCAATTCAAAGTCAAGGTTTCCTACAGAATGGTGAGATACTATTTCCTTCACACTAGCTAGCTCTACAACCATTTTCCTAGTTGGTTTTGGATCCAGATTTAATTTTTGTAAGTGTTGAAATTAGGGCATTGTGATGAGCTATGGTGGATCAAACACTAGAATCAACGTCATTAACAAAGTGATTAGTAAATAATTAAGACATAATGGGTAATTAACAAATAGATTAATGTAGGCATGGATACTCAAAAACCAGCAAATTCTCATTAGGGCAATGCCTCAATTTATAGAGTTTACATCCAAGCATCAAATCCCACAGATTTCTCCTTGATTCACTCCACCTCTTTTCCCTAATTCTCTCCACCTCTTCACTTTTCCGAGAATATCTCCACACTTCCCAGAATATCTCCACACTTCCTAAATCTTCTCATGCTACCCTTTATTCTCTCCCAGTAGATTCTTCTCACCTTTTCACAGGTTCTTTCACATTTACACATCCTCTTTTATAGCCTCTAACCAAGGGCTTGTTCCCGCACACACCCTATTCACTTGTATTTTTAACACCTCCCCTCAAGTGAATACTCCTAGTACACCTAGACCCTATACCAAGTTTGCCTCCCCTTACTTGATCGCGACTAGTGTCTACTCCTCCCCTCAAGTTAACTTAGCACACCTGGACCCTGTACCAAGTTTCTCTCTTACTTGATAGCCCGCGACCAGTGCCTCAAGTCCCTAAACTCATAGTCCTTGACACTCTCTCTCTCTATGTGTCCAAGGCTATAGTTGCCCGCAACCTTGACTAAAGTGCTCACACATACATCTATCTACCACATGGCCTACATCATCGGTGGCTCAGAGGTGGTTTTACTTTGTTGGGGCAGGTTACATTGGGTTGTGGGGTCTCTCTCTCTCTCTCTCTCAGAAAAGATGATCCGACTCCACTTCCTTTGGAGCCTCCATGAAGTTTGCCGATGTCGTTCCTTCTCCACTGGGTTTGCTATAGCAGTCTCTCGCCATGTGTCCTGGCTTTCCACATTTGTGGCAAGTGAAGGTCCTTCCTCCTACTCTGCCTCTTCCTCATCCTCGTCCTTGAGAGAATCCTCCTCGGGTGGTGAAGAATGCTTTTTCTTCTCCTGCTGTTGAGTCGAGCCATTTCTTCTCTTTGCCTCTGCTCTCTTGCTCTAGTAGAGCTGCTTCTATCTCGTGTGTAGCTTCAATTCAGGTACATTCTTTAGTGTTGCTACAATATTTTCATATTCACCTTTGTCCACACTCTTCAGAAGCACTGCTAGTGCCTCATCATCTTCTACCTTTTTGCCAATAGTTGCCAGCTGTTGCTTAATGCTTTTATATTTGTTCAAGTGTGTGATTAAAGGTTCACTTTCCTTCATGTCCAATTTGTAGAATTGCATTAACAGATTTATCTTTGAATTTTTTGCTTGTGTGCCAAATAATTTATTGAGTTCATCCCATGCATCTTTTGCCCATTGTATCCCTGTGATGTGATAAATGATTTCATCATTTAAACTGAGTGCAATAAGTCCCAATGCTTTTTCATTCCTGCTCTTCCACTCATTTTTCCCTCTCTCTGGGCATTCATCTCTTCCCTCAACTAGCCCCATAGATTTTTCCTCATGAGCAAATACATGGTTTTTGTCTGCCATGTGTAAAACTGCTCCCCATTAAATTTGGCTATTTCTTGTGCTGTACTCATGGTGATGTGAAGGGGGTCTTACCTCTTGATCCAATTTCAAGATTCAAGGGCAGTGTCTACCCTTTTACAACTCAATCTGGTGTTTAAGAGATGATTACAACAAATTTATCAGCATAAAATCACCAGAAATTACATTAAATCAAGGGTAACCAATTTGTACGGAATGGTTGGAGTATCAAACCAACTCCGAATTGCAATCTGAAGTTATAAGGATCTGTATCAGATACCTAATGGTTAATTTGAACCCTCAATTGCACCAAAATACAATGATTAGCATTGATTAATCACTGATTAGCAAATCAATCCACTGTTTTGTGTGCAGAAAACAGAGTATGCGGGGAGTCCAGATTTGGTGCCTTAGACTTCAAATGAGCTCAAATGCTTTCAAAGCCATTAATAGCAATAAGTCTAGTAGAGGATTAAGTCAATAAACACAAGATTTGACCAAATATAATCTCTGTTTTACCCTGCAAATTTGATGAAGAGCTTGGATCTCACTGTAGACTTGATGAAATTGAATTCTGTCTTCACCAGCTTGTAGAGCATGCTTGAAAACACCTTGGGCTAAGAGGAATTAGAGTGATTTGAACTGAGCAAGCAGAAATCTCAAATCCCCTTCAGAAAAATGGCGTATGCTAAATCGTCGATTTCTCCCAGCTCCGTTTTGGCGGTTTGCGCTTCTTTCTTGAGCTTGAAGAGCTATGAGATACCTATCATGTGCTAGAAGGGTTTGGCCTAATTTTATGTGTGCAAAGAGAGAGAGCTCCTCCACTGGCTGGGGGTACAGAGGTGAGTTGAAAAAAGAAGGAAAATTATAATTTTCTACTAATCTTAATTAGCAAAATAATTAGCAAGATAATTAGCTCACAAAATGATGGATTCTAGGCATGGCTCTGATACCATGTCGAAATTAGGGCATTGTGATGAGCTATGGTGGATCAAACACTAGAATCAACATCATTAACAAAGTGATTAGTAAATAATTAAGATGTAATTAGTGGGTAATTAACAAATAGATTAATGTAGGCATGGATACTCAAAAACCAGCAAATTCTCATTAGGGCAATGCCTCAATTTATAGAGTTTACATCCAAGCATCAAATCCCACTGATTTTTCCTTGATTCACTCCACCTCTTTTTCCTGATTCTCTTCACCTCTTCACTTTTCCGAGAATATCTCCACACTTCCCAGAATATCTCCACACTTCCTAAATCTTCTCATGCTACCCTTTATTCTCTCCCAGTAGATTCTTCTCACCTTTTCACAGGTTCTTTCACATTTAGACATCCTCTTTTACAGCCTCTAACCAAGGGCTTGTTCTCGCACACACCCTATTCACTTGTATTTAACAGTAAGCACCTAGGAGAAATAAATGAATGGGTATTACCACAATCAATCAAAAGCTAGAATGGCTTACCATGATGAGTGGTTGGAGTTTGAATAACACCAAATTGCTGATTTGGACCTTGATGTTCTATCACCACATGGATGGTGGCACGCTCTTCTTCAACCATCTCCAAAGTTGGTTCTTCATTTATAGCACAGGCTGTGTAGGCAACTGATCTACGATCTTTGCCACGTCCACCACCTCTTGTACCTTGGTGGATGGGGGTTCCACAACCCTGATTTGCTCGACCACTTTGAGGAAAAGATGATGCTAGCTTGGGGCACTTGGCCTTAAAGTGTCTCGGCTCATTACATTTGAAACACAGAAGGGCTTCTCTAGAAGAAGCAACATATGAGCAGGAAGCAAAGGAGTTCGTTTGCCGACCTCGGTTGTAGTATGGAGTATTTTGTTGGGGCTTCTTGTAAGACTGATCTTTAGGGTTTGCTTCAGGGTAAGATCTCTTCTAAGGCTTAGCTTTGCCAGGCTTTAGCTCTTTCATAAGAGGTTTTGCTCGTATGAGAGCATCTTGCAATGTGTTCGGCCTCATTGCTTCGAGGTGGGAGTCCAAAGGTTCATTCAAACCTTGGTAGAAGTAGGCTACTTGCTGGGAGGTAGTCATGGATGGGGCATACTTTTGGAGAGTGATGAACTTGGAGTAGTATTCTTCCAGGGTTAAACTGAGCTGCTTGAGGCTAAAGAACTCATTCATCTTGATAGATTCATGAGATGGGGGGAGATACCACTCCTTCACAGCTTTCTTGATGTCATCCCATGTTTGGGAGTGTTCGGTGACCCCCTTGTCGGCACCATTGCTTCCACCAGAGTTTAGCATCCTTGGTGAGGTGAAATCGTGCAAAGCATGGATTGGTTTTCCGCTCCAATACCGAAAACTGAGAAATAATCATCCATTGCTTCGATCCATACCTCCGCATCCTTCTCAAATTTTGAACCTTTCCCCTTAAATGAGGGAGGTCACATATATTTGAGTAGGAGCTTCTTCTCCTACTTATCTATGTATAGCGCATTGGGGAGAGGAGGCTGATCATCCTAGTCATCATCGCAAGATTAAATTTTAGGATTACGAGATTCATACTTTACACTATGCTCATGCTTTTAAAAGTAAAACTTTGAAATCATTTTATTTCTCAAATATTTACAAGGAAAAGCCTTATTACAAAGATTTGATGTAATTAGTCTTATTCATCATAAAAGAAAATCTTAGGCTCAACTAAGACATAAGACTTGAACAGTCCACATAGGTGAAATATGGGGGTTCTGCCATGGTTTCTAAGATACGGAAGATTAATGGTAGGGGCGGTAGACTCGGGATTGTGTTGCGTTCCATAACGGCTACTCTATCAGCGGGGGTAAGACTTGCATTACTTGGTCACATACCCAGCGGTTCTATGGTATACGGTTCCCTTATATGGTCACAAAGCTGTCAGTTCTGGGAGTACCCACAAACCATAATAAGCGGACCATCTTCAGCTTCTCGAACCAACGAACCTGCTTTGAATCGGTGGTGAGGTTTCTAATTCGGTCTACTTAGATGAAAAAGTATCTCGGCCCACGATTCTAAAAGTGATCCCTATCCCACTCTCTTTGGATACAAGAGGGATGAGGAAGGGACAACTTCTCGAGTATCTGTACCACATCGTATCATGAAATTCAAAATTTGAAGAGTGACAAGCCATGTGGAAGATGCACTGGGGAAGACTAGGAATCTCGAGTAAGTGTCTCCCTCTTCCTACAATCATTCAATCACTAATTCAAATTGTTCTAGTAAGGTATTTTATCAATCAGCATTATGTTAGGTAGAACATACATTCTAAAACAACCTTAAATAACAAGTCCTAGGAATTAAGATCGGCTCTGATACCAATTGTAAGGTTCCCCCTTCCTAAACAGGGGAAGCCATAAGATAGTCTACTAAGTCTAACTCGAGAAAAAATTCCTACTCATCGATACCTTAAACATGTAAAGATACAAGGATATGATTAATAGGTAAGGCCTAGTTCTACCTCGCACGAGGAGCGTGGTCTTCTAAATGACTCTTAAAATCAAATCACTCATAGAGTGATTGACCTTAACTTGGGCAACCTCTATTCTTGATTCCTAGAAACAACGCTTTTTTCCCCATCTATGCAAGGCACAACACTGGCCTAGTCCTAGAGTAGAGTTTCCCTGGAACCTACTGACCTAATGTAGAACTTTCAATTAATATGTTGGAAAGCTACCCAACTAATCGGGCCCATCCATCCTTAGGATGGTGCCGTTAGGGCATTACATCCTCCCACTTTCCACCCAACTCATGCATTACATCCTCCCACTTCCCACCCAACTCATGCATTAATTTTGTTTTCTAATTAGTCCTACCACATTGTGCAACATATATAGACAAGTTTCACATTGTTCGTTTAAACAACCTTTAACAATGATACAACACTACTAACAAATAAGGGATTTAAAAAAAATAGATACAATGTTCAAAATTATCCGTTGCTAGATCGAGGCTCTCTTCTTCCTTTACTTTATTTTGCTAATGATCTAGAATTGGGCCTTCTAGCCTCTACGAGACCATACACCTCATTATCGGCATAGCTGTGGCGAGGACTCAAGCCGAGGACTCAAGCTGGCCTATCACCCTCTCAGGCTCCATCTCTTAATCCTCCCGCTTCTCGGAGGAATGTATACACGCTAGGGCGGGCTTATTCACCACACTAGCCTGGGCTCGTAGAACTAGGCAGGAAAATTTCACGTTGTGAAAAGATAAGGGTTCACGTCGTGAAAAATAATGGGTTCACGTCGTGACAAAAAATGGTTCACACCGTGAAAGTTTCTAAAACGGCTCTTGTTCTTCTTCTTCTTAGCTCCTAGTTTTACGACCCCCTTTTTGCCATTAATGGCATCAATGTTTCCTCTTTTTCTTCTAAGCGTGTTTCCTCTAAAAGTGCTAAACTTTTATCCTCTCTTTTCCTCAATTTTAGACACTCAGTGCGATAGTGCCCCTTCTCTTAACATTCATAGCATGTGACACTACTTTTATCCCTAGGTTTATCCTCAACTCATGGAACCCTAGGTGGCCTTGCATTGACTAAGTGTAACTTCAAATCAGCAAATTCTGTCATAAGTTGTGCAATGTTATGATCCAAGGATGGAGCTTGTGCCTGAGATGTTGAGGCTATCTCTACTCGTGGTGGGATTGGCACACTCGGAGAAGATTGGAATATGGACTCAATATGAAGAGTGGCCTCCTTCTTCAAAGAAATATGAAGAGCCTCTTTAAAATTAGTGGAATCTTTGCTAAGAACTATCCACAATAGTCGCCTAAGCTGATGAGTATCATCTTCCCAATGGTGGGAGGGATACCTTGGGTCGACTTTGGGCCTCGCTAACGTCGTCGTCCCGACTACATAGCACAGAAACGGGGTTAGCATTAAGGCAGGGAGAAGATGTACGTGTACTTTTAACTTAATCAAGATAACAATACAATTGCTTACCTAAACCATAGGATATAAGACACAACATCATTTTCTTGAGAAAGTAACAATTTCACAAGAATTTTGGTATTTTCAAAGCAAGGAAAAGTAGTAACTTCTTTCTTACATAATTAGTGTTAACATTAAAAGTCAATCAAAAAACCTCTTTTTAAACGATTATTAAGCTAACCTAGCCATTAGTTCTTGTGGGATTCCTAAGGGGAGAGTTGGGGCCGCATCCGGGTCATTCCCTCTAGGGTCATTATTGTGCACACTTCTCGAGGTGGTATTTTGGCATCTACGAGGAGGAGCCATTCTATTCACTTTCTCATAGCCCACGTTGCCGCAAACTCAATGCCTCAATCGAATCACAAATTGGAGTTCGTTTGCTCACTTTATGAGCATAAAACTCCTAGGTGGGAACCACCTCTAATAAGAGCCAAAGAGCCCTTACTAAAGTTATTCGCGAATGGGGGGGGGAAGGGTCCTTAAAGTACACCGGTATGTGGCTACATGAGTCTAAGGAAAGGGATGGTGGCTGTACGCGGACAAAAGATGAGGTACACATGTACCTTCTAGGTCAGTGGCGCATGAGTGTCCGTGCGCGTGTGATGGCCAGTGGGGGGACCGTATGCTAGGGTGGTCGGCGGCCTTTGGTCCTTACGCGGCCATTGTACGGGCGCTTGGGTATGTGAACGACATCTTTTTGGGGTTGGGAACCCTAAATTTGGGACATTGGCCTGGATATGCATGCCGGTGCGCCCGACGGTTCCGAAAATGTTTTTTCAATGAAATTGTCTAGGGTGTTTCCTTGGGCGTAGGGGTGCAAACCGTTCGCCAATCGGACACCCAGTAATGCATTTATTAGGGTCTAAAGTTTACTGTATTTTAATTGAAAATAATTAAAAATTTATCTTGAGGCTTTATCCGGTGTTTGTTTTGAGTGCTATAAAATCCTATATTAGGATAAAATCACGCGCGGATTCCGAATTTGGACTCAAAATTTTAAGATTCCAAGTGAAAATAGCTAGATTATTAAAATTGATGATTTTTACATATGATTTTTACATCATAAAAAGACCATAAATTCATCTATCAAATGGACATATATTATTATTGAAGATGGGCATGTTATAATAGCGCTTACTATCATGCCAGCATCTTTGCATATCATGTCTTTAAGTAGCCTTGACCATTATGCATTGGTGCTGCACAGATCCAACCATTGCTACTGGGGCACTTGTGCATAGTCTCTTATTGAAGGCTGAGCATTGGTTAACCGCCTAGAGCACACTTGCCATCATTCTATGCCTCCAACACAGTGTCATCACTACCCTCCGTGTCTACCATACGCTGCCAGCTGTCCACGTGGTTCAGCAAAGGGAGAATCAAAATATTGGTGTTTTTTTAAATTATGGTTTAAAAAAAAGAAGAAGAAAAAGGGGGATCCTCTATATAGAGGGTGTTCACATGATTTTTAAATTGTGGTGAGAAGGATTCTCTAGTAAGGTGTTTTCATGCTTCCTCATTACACATACAAGGGATGCCAGAATCTTCGCAAATGCCGAGTTCTTATGAATTGACTAATGTGAAGAAGATAATCAAGAAAAAGGTTAAGAAGAAAAAATTTGAACCTTTTTATTATGATGCTGCAAAGGCCATAAACATCTCGGAGTTTTTAATTATTTTGTAAAGGGTTTTTAGACACTACCCTTGTGCTACAAAGCCAAGTGGTAAGACCACCCTTCATCATCATGTCCACATTTTAAACGAATAAATTCAACAGCATGGGATTTCACACATGGCAGGTTAAGATAAAATTCACATTAATGAAAAAGGACTTTGTGGTCAATTGCAATGGTAAATAAAAGAAACCTTCCACTAGAGAAGGAGAGGGAGCATGGCTGCTAAAGGATGAAAAATATATGGATATTATAGTCTTAAGACTGAGTGATACACATCATATAGCTAATGCCAAGGATGTTACTGATGCATGGAACACACTAGATAAAATATTTGGGGCCAAGGGTAAGCACTCTAATATTAGGTTAAAGATCAAATTTTTTGAGTTGAAAATGAATCCTGTAGATACTTTTCCTACACACCTCAATTATATGTAAAGTTTGATGGCACAATTAGCAGCAGTGGAAGCTCCTGTGGAAGTTAAAGAATTCAAGAAAAAGCAAGAGAACCATGATTTTGAAGAAGGAGCTTACTTCATCTATAACAACAAAGGTGGTAAGAAAACTAGCTGCACACTCATTGTGGTAAAAGTGGTCATATAATGAAAGATGATAGGTACAAAAATAAGCCCAAGCTACAATGCAAATATTGTGGAAAACTAAGACATTTGGAAGATAGGTGCTTCATCAAAGCTAAAGCTAATGAAGCCAACATTGTTCATCTCAGAGTGCCCCCAATATGGAGGCAAATTTTGTTGATGATGAAGAATGGACCTTTTAAGGCTTGGCCACTTTGCTCTTCTTTGTTTATTGGCCCCATGATTGACCCATGGGGGGGTGTTGGAAGATGGTTCACCAAAGGCCATAACCACACTCATTAGACCAAATTTATTTGGTGTATTAGGAAGATTGACTTTAGAAATGGGATGGTATTTGGGACATATGTTGTATTTGGGATATTTGATTAGAAGACCATGGTCTTTTGTAAAACCCTAATAGTTTTTCCTTGCATATTCACATAGAGCCCAAAGATGGCCATGATGGAACCAAGGAAGGGTGTTAGAAGTTGGATCCTAATGGCCATCTCCAATCATTGCTTGAATGGAAATTGGGTATGGTTTTTTGTCATAGACATCATAGACTATGGTTTAGTGGTTGTATGGATGTAAAAGGGTATTAGACATTGACAAGAGGTAGTAAATGGGTAAAGGAAAGAATCAACTAGAAGAAGGCACCTCATGCAAGTGGGTAAGTGGAGATTTAATAGCCTGGAATAATATAACTTACATGGTTGACTACCCATGTGGAGAGGATGATATCATTGGTTATGTACATCAAGGCATTGTTAAATTTGCAGCAACGTGATGAGCTATGGTGGATCAAATGCTAGAATCAACATCATTAACAAAGAGATTAGACGATAATTAATTAGCAATTAATTAATAGCTTAATGTAGGCATGGATCAAATGCTAGAATCAACATCATTAACAAAGAGATTAGATGATAATTAGATGATAATTAATTAGTAATTAATTAACAAAGAGATTAGATGATAATTAACAAAGAGATTAGATGATAATTAAGATATAATTAATAAAGAGATTAGATGATAATTAAGATATAATTAATTAATGAATTAATTAGTAATTAATTAATAAAGAGATTAGATGATAATTAATTAGCAATAGGCATGGATAATAAAAAACCAGCAAATTCTCATTAGGCCAATGCCTCAATTTATAGAGTTTACATCCAAGCATCTAATCCCACTGATCTCTCCTTGATTCACTCCACCTCTTTTGCTTGATTCTCTCCACCTCTTCCTTGAATATCTCCACACCTCCTAAATCTTCTCATGCTACCCTTTATTCTCTCCCAGTAGATACTGATAGCCGTTTTTTCGGCTATCCACATTACCACAAGGAGCTACCTCGGCCAAGGAAAATCATATAAACTCTTTGTCATAAATACCTTTTCAGTGTAAATAGGCGTGTGTGAGTTAGGGACTTTACCCATATCTTCTATATATATATTTTTTTGCTAGCTACTCATCAAAAATACATAAAATTATTACGGCCCATTTTGTGTAAATATTTCATTTCATATAAGGGCCTAAATATGGGGGTCTCTATTTTCTCTAATTATGTAAATACTTCATTAGGTGTGTGTATTACAAAACCTAAATATATTTTTATTTATTTATTACTATTATTCATCATAATACTTTTGGACCATCATTGTACATATGCTTCAACTTCACCATACATAAGTAAATCCTATGCCCTCACATTTCTATCCACACCATGTAGAAAGCCTACTACCCAAATCACTTTTTCCCGTAGACTATTTCATCTTTTATTCTCTCATCTACCCTAAAATAATGAGGGTCTCCCTCCCTTTTGACTTCCATAGTTTAGTATTTTTGTATATATTTTTTACTATTAAATATTTTATATATTTTTATTAAATACTTTTTTATATATCGATTATTTTTATATATTTTATTCACAAATAGATCTCTTTGTTTATTTTATTTTCCTATCATAATAACCATATTGTCATGATATGTTGACTAGTTAAATACTAGCTTGTTTTTTCTTATTATGTAAATCCTTTATAAAATAGAAAAAATCTCCTCCATGCAAGTGTCCACATACACTTGAGTCTCTAAGGTCAGGATATGATGTATTGGGGGGCTCACTCTTGGAGCTATCAAGAAATTCCACTAATGGGGACCCACACAAAGATTTTAAAAATTCAGAAAATACATGATTCTGCTGAATTTTTTGCGCCCACCTCCACTCCAAATTTGGACTGGTCATCAAAAGACAAAAGTTAGCTCGGGAGCTCAGAAATATGCTCAATTTTTTCGAGAATTTTTGGAGCTAATGGCGGTGAGAGATATGAATTTTTAATTGGACCCCAGTCTGCCCACTTTTTGGTAAGGTACACCTAGTCTCTTCTCACCTCCCTTACACATTCATCACCTACATACTTACTCATTCCTTTCTCACTCCATCAAACCTGCAAACTTCATGTCCTCTCTCACCCTCTCCACCTTTTCCCTCTCCTTCCATCTCCATTTTCTCTCATATCTACTCTACACCCATACCTCATCTCCATTTCTCTCCCTCCTACTCCCATATTACTAAAATATTTTCCCAATCTCAAAAAATACATAAAAATTCAGCATGAATGTATCATATTAACCTCTGCAAATATGGGGTTTCCATCTACAAAAATCCCCATGTTCTTCACCTCAATCAACTTTTGTGGCGTCGAATGCAAGAAGGAGACCGGCGGTTAACTTAAAGATCTACACATGGGAGAATCCAAGCTTCTTCGACCTTTCAACCACACAAAGGATCTTTCCAAATCTTTACTCCTCACACTCATTTTGTACATTGTATTACTAACCTTTTATAGTGATTACTAACTACTAACCACTAACATTTGTAAATAAGCACACCCACTCTACTACTTTTGGAGTAGGCATTACTACTACAAGTTATTTGCTCAAACCTCTACATCACACTCTCCTCTCATCTTCAATAATTCTCTCACCTTGAGCCCACATCCATGTGACTCAAGGGATAAGAAGAGGCCCACTCTCATTTCAAAATAAAAATCCATAATCTATGATTTTCCATAATAAGATTGATTAGGCTTAATCCTAATTGGGGCTTCTCAAACCTATAAATAGAGCCCCCTCCATTCCTTGAAAAAGAGGGAGATTGAAAACATTGTACACCACTCCTAACTCTAGTGTGTAAGGAGATAGTGAAGCTTGAAGCTTGAAGCTAGTTATGTCATTGTGAGGGCTTGAGTGATGCCATACTCCTTATCATAATTGTATCTTGCCTTTGTGCATCAATAAGATTAGTAGTTTGGGTGCAATTGTGTACAAAATCTTGGACTCCTACATCTCCAAAGTTTATTTAGCGAAGCGGTCCGATTTTTGATTTAAGGTAATTTGATTCTTGTATTTTGTAGTGTGATTTTATGCTTGGAGGCTTGAGGGCTTGTTTTTGATTTGTTGCCTTTCAATTCATGGTAAGAGGGTTGTTGGTGAGAGGGCTCCCGTAACCTTAAGACCAAGTGCATAGCGACAACAAAATCAAGCTTATATTGTCTCTCTAAGTTCTTCTCCAAGTTTGGTGTGCATCTATTTGTGTTATGCTAATGTCCTCCACACATAATACCATATGTTATGAGTGTTTGTTGAGTGTGTGTGTGTCTTTTGATTGATGTATATGGTTAGCATGTATTGATTGGCTACAAGGAAAGATCTTTGGTGTCCTAGTTCACACACATAACTAGGTGGTGCCCCCTTTTCTTGTTGGGTGTGTGGTTTTGGGGTTTTTTATGTTTGTGTTACGTTGTGCCCCAAGCCCATTGAGCAACACGGGAGCCTTGAGGAGTGCTTAGAGGCCGCTCTTCTTGTTGCCCGCCCCGGACCGCCTCAATTTTGGTGCCCCCACTGAGGATCGAACAGTTTTTGAATGGGTATTTAAGGTACATCGATCTCTCTAACACATAAATTTCCTTGTTTTGCTTGTTGGGTATCATATTTTAAGAAGGAAAGTGGTACTTTTGTGTGATCTTTCATGAACAATCTACCTCCTCCTAATCCTCTTGGGATTCAATTCAACCAGTTTCATTGGGTGCACTCCATTAGAGTGAATGTTTGCATTGATAGAAAAATTTTCTACCAACAACGCATGGTTCTTCTTTTTGGTCCAGAAAGACTAAGTGAGATTTTAGCATCACCTAATCCTGTCATACTTCCCATTGTAGATTACACTGTTTCCTTTGATGTGCATATTTTCATCTTGTTTTAGCTTAGTTTTATGAATCAAGAAGACTTATACCGTAGGCCAATCTCTTATGCTAGGCAAGAAATACACATAGTTGTTGGTAGTAAGTTACAATTTCAGCGTGTCATTCGTCGTATGTTTGGACCTAGGCAAGTAGCAGCCATTAATGCCTCAGTTAATCCATTTATTTTGCCTTTAATTCGTTATGACATAAGCTTTGACGTCTACATTTTCATTCTACTTTGAAAAAGGAAAAAAAAGAAAAAAGAAAAAAAAAGGAGTGAGAGAGAAAGAGAGTGAAGGAAGACCTTTGTGCAATCATATTTGTGCTTCTTCTTCTTAAGCATGGATACAACTAGGCAAATGAGTGGCTACCCCTTATTCTTTGGAGAGCCCGGTGAGGATGCCGAGTTGTTCTTATCAAACTTTAGAATGGCACTCCACATATAGAGAGTGGTAGGAGACCAAGAATGCTTAGACATATTTGAGTTGGTCTTACGAAGAGATGCTTCCACTTGGTTTCAATCTCTACCTGCACCCGCACGAGTAGATTACAAGGGGGTCATGCAACTTTTTAGAGACAATTACTTCACTCCTTTGAACACACAAAAGCTATGGCAAGAAATAGTTGCTCATAAGCAAAAGGATCTAGAGGACTACTTGAGTTATAAGCAAGAATTCTTACGTCTTTGGACTCTTTGGTTGCATAGTCTTCCTAACCCTGGAGATGGTGCTGAATTCTTGAAGAAGGAGAGATTTATTGCAGGGATGTACCCATCACTAAAACTGCAAGTAGAGTCAGGAGAGCCCACAACATTTGATGCTGCTGAGGCTAGGGCTACCAAGAAACTCCGAAAGATGAGGTGTATGCTTGGGGGGGGGGCTTTATCTTTGATGACTCAAAGCCTAGGGAAGAGGTACAGTCTTGCACTCGTAGAGAATTACCTGAGGTCACAGTCGAGGTGATAGAAAAGTTAAATGAGTCTTTAAATAACTTGTCTATCCACTTTGCACAAGCTGTGGAATAAAAGGGCCAAGCTAAAAGGGTTGAAGAACGAGAGCAACGACCTAGGCGACTCTTGCAATGTTGGAATTGCGGAGAGTCAGGGCATGGGATGTATAATTGTCCTTGGCCTCGTGGGGAGCCAAGGAAGCCTAACATGAATTATCCAGTGATGAATGCAGGTGAAGGCACTAGTCAACAACAACCGATGATTTTGTAGAGGCCCAATGCAACAAGACCACCTCCACGAGGAGTGGAAGGAATGCCGCCATTGCCAGACCCAAATGTACATGTGGTAGAGGTAACAAAGGCTAAGGAGGTAGACATTGAAGCAAATGGTGTCAAACGAGGGCGTGGAAAAGAGAAGGAAAAGGAGGGTGTGGCATCACAAAGTGACCATGGACGAGGAAAGAAAGTGAAGGAAAACAAGGAAGTCAAGAGGAGACGACGTCGTATAAACCTCCAAGATTTCCCCCTTGGACATGGTATGGCTCCATACAACCTTTTGGAAGACATGAGAGGTAAGGGTCCTGATATCTCATGGCCTCAATTTCTAGCCTTATGTCCACAAGTTAGGAGGGAATTAACAAAGGCCATGAGCACTAGGAGAAAAACAAAAGAGAATGTGCCTGTTGTAAAAATTTCACAAGCCGAGATGGATGAGGACATTACACCTATATTAGATTGCTACATCAAGGGAAGGCTAGTTAAGAAGGGTCTAGTAGATGGGGGTGCACAAATTTGCATCATGACAGAGGACCTTATGCAAAAACTAGGCATGCATATTCATGAAACACCTGAAATTAAGGTGAAAATGGCAAACAATAGCAAAGCAAAGTGTCTTGGGATTTGTAAGAATGTTTCTGTGGAAGTTTTTGGCATTAAGAAGGTCGTTGATTTTTATGTTATGTCTACCAAGGGAAGTGGTTATCCATTTATTCTAGGTAGACCATGGCTAATGAGAATGTGAGCTTTGCAGGATTGGGAAAATGGAAAGTTAATTTGCAAGAATGAAAATCGTAAGAAGATTATCTTTGACATGAAGGAGCAACGACAAGAGGAGATAAATGAAGAATCTTCTCAAGGCGAAACAGAGGAGGATTGGACCGATGACGCCTCAGAGGAAGAAAGCAGCAATAGCACTATGGACGAGGAGTCTTCCATTGAAGTCATGGGGGTAAGATTCAGAGCAAAAGACAAAGAGACACCCTGTCAAGGTTTGGAGGAGGTAGGCTCTCAAGAAGACCAAATTGTGCATGATGAAGAAATGTTTGATGCTATGCTCTCAAAAACGCTTACATCGGAGGAAGGAGAGGAGTTTAAATGTGTACTAAGGAAATTTCCTAGGTTTTTTGCTAAAGATTACACAGATGTGCGTGGCGTAGAGGCCATTCAACACAAGATCGAGCTAAAGCTAGAAGCCAAACCTAAGGCACAAAAGCTACGAAGACTAGGAGTCATCAAGGAGCAAGCACTACTCAAAGAGGTGAGGAAGCTTCTAGCAGCGGGGTTCATATATCCTGTAGAAAATTCAAAGTTGGTCTCTCCCGTCGTGGTCACTCCCAAGAAGAACGGCAAATGGAGGGTGTGTGTGGACTATCGTCCACTCAATGAGGCGACAAAAAGGGACCACTTTCCTCTCCCATTTCAAGATGAGATCCTAAATGAGGTAGCAGGTCATGAGAAGTATACAATATGTGATGGCTACTCGGGTTACTTTCAAATTGGGATTGCATTGGAGGATCAATTGAAAACAACCTTCATCACTCCTTGGGGTTGTTATGCTTTCAGAGTCATGCCGTTTGGTTTAACCAATACTCCAGCGACATTTCAACGTTTCATGAACATGGTGTTTCAAGCATTCTTTGGGAAATCCATTAGAGTGTTCATAGAGGATTTTTGCATCTATAGCTCTAGGTCATTGCATGTGCAGAGGGTGGAAGAAGGCTTGAAGAAACTCTACGACATGGGGGGCCAACTCAATCCCGACAAATGTCATATTGGTGAGGATGAAGTAATCTTGCTGGGTTATAAGGTTTCTTCCAAAGGCATTGAGGTGGATCCTACAAAGGCAAAGGCTCTTATCGACCTACCATCTCCAAAGAGTCTCAAGGAGGCCATCTCATTCATTCAAAAGGTGAAGTACATGTCACGCTTCATTCACTTAGCCTCAGAGTTACTTCACCCCTTGCAAAAATTGACTCAACAAGAAGAGTTTGCATGGTCTAATGAGCTTGAGGAGTACTTTTGTAACATTAAAGTCATTTTGTCAGAGCTACCAACACTCATGCCTCCTTGTTGGGAGTACACTTTCTTTGTTAGCTCTAGTGTTGGAAAGGAAACAGTGGGTGCAGTTTTGTTACAGCAAGATCCCCACAGTACTAGGATGCGGCCCATCTACTTTGTTAGTAGGGTCATGAATGTCTTGGAGAAAGGCTACACGGAAGCGGAACTCATGATGCTTGCTCTCATTTTTGCGGTGAGAAAATTTAGATCCTACTTGTTACCAAAACCTTTTGTAATTCTCACTACAGAAAATTCGTTTCCTTGGGTGTCTTCTCAAATGACTATCAGTGCTAGAATCACAAAGTGGGTTATGGAATTGCAAGAATTCCAATACCATTTCAAGGTGGAAGATAGTGTGCGTGCACAATTGGCAGGGATTCTCACTTATAGAGTGCATGAAAAGGAGATTAAGGTGCCTGAAGTAAAGACCCTACCATTGCCACCACCCAAAACTATACCCAATGCATTTACCTTGTTCTTTGATGGAGCTTTTAGAAAAGCCACAGGTAAAGCAGGGGGAGGGCTAGTGCTGCTCAACCCAAATGGAGAGGTGGTTATGAAGGAGAAGGTCAACTTGCCAAGTTCTACTAGCAACAATGAAGCAGAGTACGACATACTACTTCATGGTTTGAAGGTGTGCATCAATCAAGGGATTCAACGTCTCCTGGTAAAAGGGGATGCACTTCTTATTGTAAGGCAAATTTTAGGCATTTGGGCATGCAAGAATGAAAGATTAAGGCAAAAGGTTCATGCTATCCGTAGGCTGTTTAATCAATTTGAGGAGGTGCAATTGTATCATATTCCTAGGAAACAAAATGAGGATGCTGATCTACTTGCACAACAAGCTATTGCATGTGTTAAGAAGGAAATGCAAGTAGTAGTCTTGGCTGCAGCGGCTATTAAGCAACCACGGTACCAAGGAATGGAGGCACTGGCTCCCATAGTGAGCTACATCTTGGAAGGTGAATTCCCACAAGACTTCACAAAGGCACAAAAAAGCAGGCTCATGAAGAGGGCAAGTTCTTTCTTGTTCTTAGAAGGTGCCCTCTACCAAAAAGGAAAAGATCAAGTGTGCAGAAGGGTACCAACAACCAAGGAGATTCCAGCCATTTTAGAGGGTTTGCATGAAGAAGCATGTGGTGGCCATTTTGCTCAAGAACTAACCGTGGAAAAGATTTTGCTTGCTGGGTATGTTTGGCCAAGCTTACATATGGATGTCCAACATTGGTGTAGGAGCTGTCATAACTGCCAAGTCAATGGTAATAAGAGGTTGCTACATGGTCCACGCCAATTAGTCATTGCAAGTGCTCCATTTGAAAAATGGGGCATTGATGCTATGGGTCCACTACCTAGAACTAAAAATGGAAAATTGTACATCTTAGTGGCCATAGACTAAATGACTAGGTGGGTGGAGGCTCAAAGTGTGGCAAGGGTGAATGGAAAGACTGTAAGCAGATTTGTTTATACTCATATATGTTACAGATTTGGCACACCCTTGGAGATTGTTTGTGACAATGGTCCAGGTTTTAGGAAAGGTTTGCTCACCGAAGTTTGTGAAGAGCTTCATATTTCACATTGTCATAGCACACCCTACTATCCCCAATCAAATGGGTTAGTAGAGAAGGCTAATGGTGTCATTGCAGGAATCATAAGGAAGATGGTGGAGAACAAGACGAAGCTTTGGGATGAGTTCCTTGATGGAGCACTATGGGCATACCGGACTACCTACCGAGAAGCAACGGGGTTTACGCCCTTTCACTTGGTTTATGGTCAAGAAGCATTGCAGCCTATTGAGCTCAACATTCCAACAATGCGGCTACATGGAAAAGGTGGACTAGGAGATCAAGATGCATGGGTAGATCAACTTCTCACTTTAGTTGAGCTAGAGTGGAAAAGAGAAGCTGCATACGAGTGTTATAGAAGAAAAGCCATGCAAGCAGCAGAGAAGTTCAATGCAACTTTGAAAGACAAGGGCATCAAAGAAGGAGATCTTGTGCTAAGGTATGACAATCGACTTGATAATCGGTTTGATGCCAAGTTTGAAACTAGATGGCAGGGACCATACATTGTCAAGAAGGTTTTCAACTCTAGCTATTATCAGCTCATGGATTTGGATGGCAAAGAACATTCTAAGAAGGTTAATGGCTACAGACTCAAGCCATACTTGAGTCGCATTCTACCGACAGACTTACAAAAGCAACCACAAAAAGGAGATAAAAGGGCATGTAAGTTCTGTGGTTTGAGTGATGGATGTGGTGCAAAACACAAGGAACAGAAGAAAGATGGACAAGAGAACCACATTAAACCACTTGCTTTAGAAGGCCTACATTATGATGGTACATAAATATACCATCATCTAGGGGGAGGGCTAAATGATAGCCGTTTTTTCGGCTATCCACATTACCACAAGGAGCTACCTCGGCCAAGGAAAATCATATAAACTCTTTGTCATAAATACCTTTTCACTGTAAATAGGCGTGTGTGCGTTAGGGACTTTACCCATATCTTCTATATATATATATATATATTTTTTGCTAGCTACTCATCAAAAATACATAAAATTATTACGGCCCATTTTGTGTAAATATTTCATTTCATATAAGGGCCTAAATATGGGGGTCTCTATTTTCTCTAATTATGTAAATACTTCATTAGGTGTGTGTATTACAAAACCTAAATATATTTTTATTTATTTATTACTATTATTCATCATAATACTTTTGGACCATCATTGTACATATGCTTCAACTTCACCATACATAAGTAAATCCTATGCCCTCACATTTCTATCCACATCATGTAGAAAGCCTACTACCCAAATCACTTTTTCCCGTAGACTATTTCATCTTTTATTCTCTCATCTACCCTAAAATAATGAGGGTCTCCCTCCCTTTTGACTTCCATAGTTTAGTATTTTTGTATATATTTTTTACTATTAAATATTTTATATATTTTTATTAAATACTTTTTTATATATCGATTATTTTTGTATATTTTATTCACAAATAGATCTCTTTGTTTATTTTATTTTCCTATCATAATAACCATATTGTCATGATATGTTGACTAGTTAAATACTAGCTTGTTTTTTCTTATTATGTAAATCCTTTATAAAATAGAAAAAATCTCCTCCATGCAAGTGTCCACATACACTTGAGTCTCTAAGGTCAGGATATGATGTATTGGGGGGCTCACTCTTGGAGCTATTAAGAAATTCCACTAATGGGGACCCACACAAAGATTTTAAAAATTCAGAAAATACATGATTCTGCTGAATTTTTTGCGCCTGCCTCCACTCCGAATTTGGACTGGTCATCAAAAGACAAAAGTTAGCTCGGGAGCTCAGAAATATGCTCAATTTTTTCGAGAATTTTTGGAGCTAATGGCGGTGAGAGATATGAATTTTTAATTGGATCCCAGTCTGCCCACTTTTTGGCAAGGTACACCTAGTCTCTTCTCACCTCCCTTACACATTCATCACCTACATACTTACTCATTCCTTTCTCACTCCATCAAACCTGCAAACTTCATGTCCTCTCTCACCCTCTCCACCTTTTCCCTCTCCTTCCATCTCCATTTGCTCTCATATCTACTCTACACCCATACCTCATCTCCATTTCTCTCCCTACTACTCCTATATTACTAAAATATTTTCCCAATCTCAAAAAATACATAAAAATTCAGCATGAATGTATCATATTAACCTCTGCAAATATGGGGTTTCCATCTACAAAAATCCCCATGTTCTTCACCTCAATCAACTTTTGTGGCGTCAAATGCAAGAAGGAGACCGGCGGTTAACTTAAAGATCTACACATGGGAGAATCCAAGCTTCTTCGACCTTTCAACCACACAAAGGATCTTTCCAAATCTTTACTCCTCACACTCATTTTGTACATTGTATTACTAACCTTTTATAGTGATTACTAACTACTAACCACTAACATTTGTAAATAAGCACACCCACTCTACTACTTTTGGAGTAGGCATTACTACTACAAGTTATTTGCTCAAACCTCTACATCACACTCTCCTCTCATCTTCAATAATTCTCTCACCTTGAGCCCACATCCATGTGACTCAAGGGATAAGAAGAGGCCCACTCTCATTTCAAAATAAAGATCCATAATCTATGATTTTCTATAATAAGATTGATTAGGCTTAATCCTAATTGGGGCTTCTCAAACCTATAAATAGAGCCCCCTCCATTCCTTGAAAAAGAGGGAGATTACACACATTGTACACCACTCCTAACTCTAGTGGCTAAGGAGATAGTGAAGCTTGAAGCTAGTTATGTCATTGTGAGGGCTTGAGTGATGCCATACTCCTTATCATAATTGTATCTTGCCTTTGTGCATCAATAAGATTAGTAGTTTGGGTGCAATTGTGTACAAAATCTTGGACTCCTACATCTCCAAAGTTTATTTAGCGAAGCGGTCCGATTTTTGATTTAAGGTAATTTGATTCTTGTATTTTGTGGTGTGATTTTATGCTTGGAGGCTTGAGGGCTTGTTTTTGATTTGTTGCCTTTCAATTCATGGTAAGAGGGTTGTTGGTGAGAGGGCTCCCGTAACCTTAAGACCAAGTGCATAGCGACAACAAAATCAAGCTTATATTGTCTCTCTAAGTTCTTCTCCAAGTTTGGTGTGCATCTATTTGTGTTATGCTAGTCTCCTCCACACATAATACCATATGTTATGAGTGTTTGTTGAGTGTGTTGTGTCTTTTGATTGATGTATATGGTTAGCATGTATTGATTGGCTACAAGGAAAGATCTTTGGTGTCCTAGTTCACACACATAACTAGGTGGTGCCCCCTTTTCTTGTTGGGTGTGTGGTTTTGGGGTTTTTTATGTTTGTGTTGCGTTGTGTCCCAAGCCCATTGAGCAACACGGGAGCCTTGAGGAGTGCTTAGAGGCCGCTCTTCTTGTTGCCCGCCCTGGACCGCCTCAATTTTGGTGCCCCCACTGAGGATCGAACAGTTTTTGAATGGGTATTTAAGGTACATCGATCTCTCTAACACATAAATTTCCTTGTTTTGCTTGTTGGGTATCATATTTTAAGAAGGAAAGTGGTACTTTTGTGTGATCTTTCATGAACAATCCACCTCCTCCTAATCCTCTTGGGATTCAATTCAACCAGTTTCATTGGGTGCACTCCATTAGAGTGAATGTTTGCATTGATAGAGAAATTTTCTACCAACAACGCATGGTTCTTCTTTTTGGTCCAGAAAGACTAAGTGAGATTTTAGCATCACCTAATCCTGTCATACTTCCCATTGTAGATTACACCGTTTCCTTTGATGTGCATATTTTCATCTTGTTTTAGCTTAGTTTTATGAATCAAGAAGACTTATACCGTAGGCCAATCTCTTATGCTAGGCAAGAAATACACATAGTTATTGGTAGTAAGTTACAATTTCAGCGTGTCATTGGTCGTATGTTTGGACCTAGGCAAGTAGCAGCCATTAATGCCTCAGTTAATCCATTTATTTTGCCTTTGATTCGTTATGACATAAGCTTTGACGTCTACATTTTCATTCTACTTTGAAAAAGGAAAAAAAAGAAAAAAGAAAAAAAAAGGAGTGAGAGAGAAAGAGAGTGAAGGAAGACCTTTGTGCAATCATATTTGTGCTTCTTCTTCTTAAGCATGGATACAACTAGGCAAATGAGTGGCTACCCCTTATTCTTTGGAGAGCCCGGTGAGAATTTATCCCACATGAGCTCTCAAGAAACTTAGTAGCCACCTCATATAAAAGGGAAACCTTCAAGAAATGTAAACATATCAACTCATCTCAAGTAATATCAAGTAAGTCCATTTGGTTGCATATTTTGTTCATCTCGTTTTTAGATATTCTTACTTTTGTTCATGTTATTTTAATCATGTTTAGCATTTGCTTTAATCCACCTTAGCTTAAGGCTAGCCTTGATCCATGTTTTTCAACAAGAACCTAAGTATGAAAGCTATGTGCAATCCAAAGAACTTAAAGACCTCGACGAAATGATCAAGTACGCTCAAATATATGATGATATATCTCGTATATCATAGTCAATTTTCAAACAATAGTCTGGGAAGGGTGGGGCATCAAAATTTAAAAGAAAATTTTTTCAAAGTCACAAGGGGACAAGGGGGTCATGGAGGGCAAGAGAGCAAAGGGGGACAAGGGGGCCACTAGACTAAGAGAGAAAAAATCTCACAAAGAAGAGAACCACACACACATACAAAAGAAAGAGCAATATGAAAAAGCAAAAAAGGATAATTTATGCTTTCACTACTTCAAATCCAGACATAGTAAGGCACCTTGTCCTAAGTTGGGTGCTGGATAGAATTCCAATGACGCTAAGAAAAAGCAAAAAAGGATAATTTATGCAACCACTGATGTATTGCCTGGTTGAAAACCAATAAGTAAGCCTACTTATAGGCTTAGCCACTCCAAAGCTCATCAGTAAGTGGAGCGATAGTTGATCGACTATTTAAAGAAGGGTTTTATTAAACCTCGTTCTTTGCCTTGGGCATCGCCTAATCTTCTAGTAAAGAAGAAATGGATCTATGCGGGATGTGCATAGACTACCATGCTCTTAATCAGAAATAACAATAAAGAATAAATACCCAATGCCTAGAATTGATGAGTTATTTGATCAACTCACTAGAGCTCAATATTTTACTAAGATAGATCTTAGTTAGGTTACTATCAAGTTAGTACACAGGAGTAGGATGTTCCCAAGACTGCGTTTAGGACTCGCTTTGGGCCTTACGAGTTCCTAGTTATGCCGTTTGTCCTTACGAACGCACCAGCGACCTTCATGACATTGGTAGACAGTGTTTTACATCCATACTTAGGAAAATCCATAGTAGTTTTCCTAGATGACATACTTGTTTATAGTAAGTCGCAGAAAGAACACTTATAGCATTTGCGTCTAGTGTTTTAATTACTTAGAAAAAATTTACTATTTACAAAGGAAAACAAATGCGAATTTTTTGCTAGGGAGATTCACTATCTGGGCCATATTGTGTCTGCCGTCGCCGCCGAGGGAATTTGGATGGACCAGAGAATATGGAATCCATTCTCAAATGGCCAGAGCCTAAAAACCTAGAAGAATTACAAATTTTTGTGGGTATGTTGAGATTTTATCGTCATAGTATTTTAATGTCTACGCAAAGATCCCAATCCCATTGGCTGATTGATTAAAAACAAAAGGTAAATCGATTCGTTGGGAATAATTCCAATGAAAGAGCTTCGAAAAGCTTTTGGTTATGATTGCAGTCATTTAACTATGTTAAAAATAGTTGACCCTAATCAGCCATTTTGATCGAATCACATGGCTATGGATGATCAAAAGCGCAGCTAAGCATGGTGATAATAAGAATAATACTTAATCAAATGATTATTACTTAATAAAATGAGAACAAACATGGAGCATAATAGTGGAGAACTCGTTTCCTTCCATTTATGAGAGTAGCCTCTTAAATAGGCCAAGGTAGATACCTGTTGAAATAGGGTGTGTGCGGAACAAGCCCTTAGCAAGAGGCTGTAAAAGAGAATCTGTAAATGAGTGAGAAGCTATGAAAAGATGAGAAGTATCTATTGGGAGAGAATAAAGGGTAGCATGAGAAGATTTAGGAGGTATGGAGATATTCTAGGAAGAGGTGGAGAGAATCAAGCAAAAGAGATGGAGTGAATCAAGGAGAGATCAGTGGGATTAGATGCTTGGATGTAAACTCTATAAATTGAGGCATTAGCCTAATGAGAATTTGCTGGTTTTTGATTATCCATGCCTACATTTAGCTATTAGTTAATTGCTCATTACGTCTTAATTATTATCTAATCTCTTTGTTAATGATGTTGATTCTAGCATTTGATCCACCATAGCTCATCACATTGCTGCAAATTTAACATGGTATCATAGCCTAGCTTAGAATCCATCAAATTTATGAGCCCATTATCTTGATAATCACCTAGTTAATTAGGATTAGTAGATAATCAAGTTTTTACCTCTTTTTTCAAATAGCTTCTGTAACCCTAGCTGGTGGAGGAGCTCTCTCTTCCTTCACACATAAAATTGGCCCAAAACCTTCTAGCCAAACATAGCCATACTCCTTGTGCTTCAACCCATCTAATCACATCAGCAAACTGCCGACGCATGCTGCAATTTTTCGTGATTTCTCAGGCGCCTTTTCTTGAAGGGAAATGGAGATCTTGTCTGCACCCACCAGATACAATGGGTCTACTTCCTCTTGGCCCTAGGGGTTTTCAAGGGTGCTCTACAAGCTGGTGAAGACAGTTTTTTATTTCATCAAGTCTACAGTGAGATCCAAGCTCTCCATCAAATCTGCAAGGGTGACTTTGGTAAAACAGAGATTAAGCATTCAATGTTTGGTCAAATCTTGTGTTTCTTGGCTTAATCCTCTACTAGGCTAACTGCTATTAATGGCCTTGAAAGGGGTTGAGCTCATTTGAACTCTAAGGCCCCAGATCTGGACTCCTCGCATACTCTATTTTTTGTACACAAAATAAAGAATTATTTTGCTAATCAATGATTAATGAGTACTAATCATTGTATTTTGGTACAATTGAGGGTTCAAATTAACCCTTGGGTATCTAATATAAATCCCTATAACTTTAGATTGCAATTCGAAGATGGTTTGATACTCCAACCATTCAATATAGATTTGTTACCCTTGGTTTTAATGTAATTTTTAGTGAATTTATGCTGATAAATCTGTTGTAATCATCACCTAAACACCAGACTGAGTTGTAAAAGGGTAGACACTGCCCTTGAATCTTGAAATTGGATCAAGAGGAAAGACCCCCTTCATATCATCATGATCACGGCACAAGAGATAGCCAAATTTAATGGGGAGCAGTTTTATACATGGCAAACAAAAACCATGTATCTGCTCATGAGGAAAAATTTGTGGGGGCTAGTTGAAGGAAGAGATGAAAACCCAGAGGTGAGTGGGAAAAATGAGTGGAAGAGCAGGAGAATGAGAAATCATTACAACTTATCACACTCAGTTTAAATGATGAAATCATTCATCACATCATCACAGGGATACAATGGGCAAAAGATGCATGGGATGAACTCAATAAATTATTTGGCACTCAAGCAAAAAATTCAAAGATAAATCTGTTAATGCAATTCTATAAATTGGATATGAAGGAAAGTGAACCTTTAATCACACACTTGAATAAATATAAAAGCATTAAGCAACAACTGGCAGCCATTGGCAAAAGGTAGAAGATGATGAGGCACTAGCAGTGCTTCTGAAGAGTGTGGACAAAGGTGAATATGAAAACATTGTAGCAACCTTAAAGAATGTACCTGAATTGAAGCTGCACGAGATAGAAGGAGCTCTACTAGAGCAAGAGACTAGGGTCAAAAAGAAGAAATGGCTGGACTCAACAGCAGCAGCTGGAGAAGAAAAAGCATTCTTCACCTGAGGAGGATTCTATTGAGGATGAGGATGAGGACGAGGAAGAGGCAGAGTAGGAGTAAGGACCTTCACTTGCCACAACTGTGGAAAGCCAGGACACATGGCAAGAGACTGCTACAACAAACCCAGTGGAGAAGGAACAACATCGGCAAACTTCATGGAGGCTCCTAAGGACGTGGAGTCAGATCATCTTTTTTGAGAGAGAGAGAGAGAGAGAGAGAGAGAGAGAGAGAGAGAGAGAGAGAGAGAGAGAGAGAGAAACCCCACAACCCAATCTAACCTGCCCCAATAGAGTAAAACCACCTCTGAGCCACCGATGATGTAGGCCATGTGGTAGATGTATGTGTGAACACTTTAGTCAAGGTCACGGGCACTTGTAGTAGCCTTGGACACATAGAGAGAGAGAGTGTGTCAAGGACTATGAGTTTAGGGACTTGATGCACTGGTCGCAGACTATCAAGTAAGAGGGAAACTTGGTATAGGGTCCAGGTGTGCTAGGATTATTCACTTGAGGGGAGGTGTTGAAATATATAAGTGAATAGGGTGTGTGCAAGAACAAGCCCTTAGCAAGAGGCTATAAAAGAGAATCTATAAATGAGTGAGAAGCTATGAAAAGGTGAGAAGTATTGAGGCGGTCCGGGGGCGGGCAACAAGAAGAGCGGCCTCTAAGCACTCCTCAAGGCTCCCGTGTTGCTCAATGGGCTTGGGGCATAACGCAACACAAACATAAAAAACCCCAAAACCACACACCCAACAAGAAAAGGAGGCACCACCTAGTTATGTGTGTGAACTAGGACACCAAAGATCTTTCCTTGTAGCCAATCAATACATGCTAACCATATACATCAATCAAAAGACACACACACACTCAACAAACACTCATAACATATGGTATTATGTGTGGAGGAGACTAGCATAACACAAATAGATGCACACCAAACTTGGAGAAGAACTTAGAGAGACAATATAAGCTTGATTTTGTTGTCGCTATGCACTTGGTCTTAAGGTTACGGGAGCCCTCTCACCAACAACCCTCTTACCATGAATTGAAAGGCAACAAATCAAAAACAAGCCCTCAAGCCTCCAAGCATAAAATCACACCACAAAATACAAGAATCAAATTACCTTAAATCAAAAATTGGACCGCTTTGCTAAATAAACTTTGGAGATGTAGGAGTCCAAGATTTTGTACACAATTGCACCCAAACTACTAATCTTATTGATGCACAAAGGTAATATATAATTATGATAAGGAGTATGGCATCACTCAAGCCCTCACAATGACATAACTAGCTTCAAGCTTCAAGCTTCACTACCTCCTTACACACTAGAGTTAGGAGTGGTGTACAATGTGTGTAATCTCCCTCTTTTTCAAGGAATGGAGGGGGCTCTATTTATAGGTTTGAGAAGCCCCAATTAGGATTAAGCCTAATCAATCTTATTATGAAAAATCATAGATTATGGATTTTTATTTTGAAATGAGAGTGGGCCTCTTCTTATCCCTTGAGTCACATGGATGTGGGCTCAAGGTGAGAGAATTATTGAAGATGAGAGGAGAGTGTGATGTAGAGGTTTGAGCAAATAACTTGTAGTAGTAATGCCTACTCCAAAAGTAGTAGAGTGGGTGTGCTTATTTACAAATGTTAGTGGGTAGTAGTTAGTAATCACTATAAAAGGTTAGTAATACAATGTACAAAATGAGTGTGAGGAGTAAATATTTGGAAAGATCCTTTGTGTGGTTGAAAGCTCGAAGAAGCTTGGATTCTCCCATGTGTAGATCTTTAAGTTAACCGCCGGTCTCCTTCTTGCATTTGACGCCACAAAAGTTGATTGAGGTGAAGAACATGGGGATTTTTGTAGATGGAAACCCCATATTTGCAGAGGTTAATATGATACATTCATGCTGAATTTTTATGTATTTTTTGAGATTGGGAAAATATTTTAGTAATATGGGAGTAGTAGGGAGAGAAATGGAGATGAGGTATGGGTGTAGAGTAGATATGAGAGCAAATGGAGATGGAAGGAGAGGGAAAAGGTGGAAAGGGTGAGAGAGGACATGAAGTTTGCAGGTTTGATGGAGTGAGAAAGGAATGAGTAAGTATGTAGGTGATGAATGTGTAAGGGAGGTGAGAAGAGACTAGGTGTACCTTGCCAAAAAGTGGGCAGACTGAGGTCCAATTAAAAATTCCTATCTCTCACCGCCATTAGCTCCAAAAATTCTCGAAAAAATTGAGCATATTTCTGAGCTCCCGAGCTAGCTTTTGTCTTTTGATGACCAGTCCAAATTCGGAGTGGAGGCGGGCGCAAAAAATTCAGTAGAATCATGTATTTTCTGAAGTTTTAAAATCTTTGTGTGGGTCCCCATTAGTGGAATTTCTTAATAGCTCCAAGAGTGAGCCCCCCAATACATCATATCCTGACCTTAGAGACTCAAGTGTATGTGGACACTTGCATGGAGGAGATTTTTTCTATTTTATAAAGGATTTACATAATAAGAAAAAACAAGCTAGTATTTAACTAGTCAACATATCATGACAATATGGTTATTATGATAGGAAAATAAAATAAACAAAGAGATCTATTTGTGAATTAAATATACAAAAATAATCGATATATAAAAAAGTATTTAATAAAAATATATAAAATATTTAATAGTAAAAAATATATACAAAAATACTAAACTATGGAAGTCAAAAGGGAGGGAGACCCTCATTATTTTAGGGTAGATGAGAGAATAAAAGATGAAATAGTCTACGGGAAAAAGTGATTTGGGTAGTAGGCTTTCTACATGGTGTGGATAGAAATGTGAGGGCATAGGATTTACTTATGTATGGTGAAGTTGAAGCATATGTACAATGATGGTCCAAAAGTATTATGATGAATAATAGTAATAAATAAATAAAAATATATTTAGGTTTTGTAATACACACACCTAATGAAGTATTTACATAATTAGAGAAAATAGAGACCCCCATATTTAGGCCCTTATATGAAATGAAATATTTACACAAAATGGGCCGTAATAATTTTATGTATTTTTGATGAGTAGCTAGCAAAAAAAAAAAATATAGAAGATATGGGTAAAGTCCCTAACGCACACATGCCTATTTACAGTGAAAAGGTATTTATGACAAAGAGTTTATATGATTTTCCTTGGCCGAGGTAGCTCCTTGTGGTAATGTGGATAGCCGAAAAAACGGCTATCATTTAGCCCTTCCCCTAGATGATGGTATATTTATGTACCATCATAATGTTTGCCTTCTAAAGCAAGTGGTTTAATGTGGTTCTCTTGTCCATCTTTCTTCTGTTCCTTGTGTTTTGCACCACATCCATCACTCAAACCACAGAACTTACATGCCCTTTTATCTCCTTTTTGTGGTTGCTTTTGTAAGTCTGTCGGTAGAATGCGACTCAAGTATGGCTTGAGTCTGTAGCCATTAACCTTCTTAGAATGTTCTTTGCCATCCAAATCCATGAGCTGATAATAGCTAGAGTTGAAAACCTTCTTGACAATGTATGGTCCCTGCCATCTAGTTTCAAACTTGGCATCAAACCGATTATCAAGTCGATTGTCATACCTTAGCACAAGATCTCCTTCTTTGATGCCCTTGTCTTTCAAAGTTGCATTGAACTTCTCTGCTGCTTGCATGGCTTTTCTTCTCTAACACTCGTATGCAGCTTCTCTTTTCCACTCTAGCTCAACTAAATTGAGAAGTTGATCTACCCATGCATCTTGATCTCCTAGTCCACCTTTTCCATGTAGCCGCATTGTTGGAATGTTGAGCTCAATAGGCTGCAATGCTTCTTGACCATAAACCAAGTGAAAGGGCGCAAACCCCGTTGCTTCTCGGTAGGTAGTCCGGTATGCCCATAGTGCTCCATCAAGGAACTCATCCCAAAGCTTCGTCTTGTTCTCCACCATCTTCCTTATGATTCCTGCAATGACACCATTAGCCTTCTCTACTAACCCATTTGATTGGGGATAGTAGGGTGTGCTATGACAATGTGAAATATGAAGCTCTTCACAAACTTCGGTGAGCAAACCTTTCCTAAAACCTAGACCATTGTCACAAACAATCTCCAAGGGTGTGCCAAATCTGTAACATATATGAGTATAAACAAATCTGCTTACAGTCTTTCCATTCGCCCTTGCCACACTTTGAGCCTCCACCCACCTAGTCATGTAGTCTATGGCCACTAAGATGTACAATTTTCCATTTTTAGTTCTAGGTAGTGGACCCATAGCATCAATGCCCCATTTTTCAAATGGACCACTTGCAATGACTAATTGGCGTGGACCATGTAGCAACCTCTTATTACCATTGACTTGGCAGTTATGACAGCTCCTACACCAATGTTGGACATCCATATGTAAGCTTGGCCAAACATACCCAGCAAGCAAAATCTTTTCCACGGTTAGTTCTTGAGCAAAATGGCCACCACATGCTTCTTCATGCAAACCCTCTAAAATGGCTGGAATCTCCTTGGTTGTTGGTACCCTTCTGCACACTTGATCTTTTCCTTTTTGGTAGAGGGCACCTTCTAAGAACAAGAAAGAACTTGCCCTCTTCATGAGCCTCCTTTTTTGTGCCTTTGTGAAGTCTTGTGGGAATTCACCTTCCAAGATGTAGCTCACTATGGGAGCCAGTGCCTCCATTCCTTGGTACCGTGGTTGCTTAATAGCCGCTGCAGCCAAGACTACTACTTGCATTTCCTTCTTAACACATGCAACAGCTTGTTGTGCAAGTAGATCAGCATCCTCATTTTGTTTCCTAGGAATATGATACAATTGCACCTCCTCAAATTGATTAAACAGCCTACGGATAGCATGAACCTTTTGCCTTAATCTTTCATTCTTGCATGCCCAAATGCCTAAAATTTGCCTTACAATAAGAAGTGCATCCCCTTTTACCAGGAGACGTTGAATCCCTTGATTGATGCACACCTTCAAACCATGAAGTAGTATGCCATACTCTGCTTCATTGTTGCTAGTAGAACTTGGCAAGTTAACCTTCTCCTTCATAACCACCTCTCCATTTGGGTTGAGCAGCACCAGCCCTCCCCCTGCTTTACCTGTGGCTTTTCTAAAAGCTCCATCAAAGAACAAGGTGAATGCATTAGGTATAGTTTTGGGTGGTGGCAATGGTAGGGTCTTTACTTCAGGCACCTTAATCTCCTTTTCATGCACTCTATAAGTGAGAATCCCTGCCAATTGTGCACGCACACTATCTTCTACCTTGAAAGAGTATTGGAATTCTTGCAATTCCATAACCCACTTTGTGATTCTAGCACTGATAGTCATTTGAGAAGACACCCAAGGAAACAAATTTTCTGTAATGAGAATTACAAAAGGTTTTGGTAACAAGTAGGATCTAAATTTTCTCACCGCAAAAATGAGAGCAAGCATCATGAGTTCCGCTTCCGTGTAGCCTTTCTCCAAGACATTCATGACCCTACTAACAAAGTAGATGGGCCGCATCCTAGTACTGTGGGGATCTTGCTATAACAAAACTGCACCCACTGTTTCCTTTCCAACACTAGAGCTAACAAAGAAAGTGTACTCCCAACAAGGAGGCATGAGTGTTGGTAGCTCTGACAAAATGACTTTAATGTTACAAAAGTACTCCTCAAGCTCATTAGACCATGCAAACTCTACTTGTTGAGTCAATTTTTGCAAGGGGTGAAGTAACTCTGAGGCTAAGTGAATGAAGCGTGACATGTACTTCACCTTTTGAATGAATGAGATGGCCTCCTTGAGACTCTTTGGAGATGGTAGGTCGATAAGAGCCTTTGCCTCTGTAGGATCCACCTCAATGCCTTTGGAAGAAACCTTATGACCCAGCAAGATTACTTCATCCTCACCAATATGACATTTGTCGGGATTGAGTTGGCCCCCCATGTCGTAGAGTTTCTTCAAGCCTTCTTCCACCCTCTGCACATGCAATGACCTAGAGCTATAGATGCAAAAATCATCTATGAACACTTTAATGGATTTCCCAAAGAATGCTTGAAACACCATGTTCATGAAACGTTAAAATGTCGCTGGAGCATTGGTTAAACCAAACGGCATGACTTTGAAAGCATAACAACCCCAAGGAGTGATGAAGGTTGTTTTCAATTGATCCTCCAATGCAATCCCAATTTGAAAGTAACCCGAGTAGCCATCACATATTGTATACTTCTCATGACCTGCTACCTCATTTAGGATCTCATCTTGAAATGGGAGAGGAAAGTGGTCCCTTTTTGTCGCCTCATTAAGTGGGACGATAGTCCACACACACCCTCCATTTGCCGTTCTTCTTGGGAGTGACCACGACGGGAGAGACCCACTCTGAATTTTCTACAGGATATATGAACCCCACTGCTAGAAGCTTCCTCACCTCTTTGAGTAGTGCTTGCTCCTTGATGACTCCTAGTCTTCGTAGCTTTTGTGCCTTAGGTTTGGCTTCTGGCTTTAGCTCGATCTTGTGTTGAATGGCTTCTACGCCATGCACATCTGTGTAATCTTTAGCAAAAAACCTGGGAAATTTCCTTAGTACACATTTAAACTCCTCTCCTTCCTCCGATGTAAGCGTTTTTGAGAGCATAGCATCAAACATTTCTTCATCATGCACAATTTGGTCTTCTTGATGTGGCAACTTGCTAGATGACCTTGTACCTTACTCCCCCCCCCCCCTTGGTGCCGAATCTTTGGGCTACTCAAGGTGGTCGGATGCAAGGTTTTATAACATATTGTCACCCCCCCCTTGATGGTGACGACCTATCTTTGAGGCCTAGAGGTCATCTCTAAGTGTGAAGTTCCCCCTTGATAAAGATGACCTATCTTTGAGGTCTAGAGGTCTCTTCTAAGAGTAGGGTTACAACAATCATTACCCCCCCGGGTGCTCAACTGGCTACTCTCAGGTGGTTGGGTAGATACACATAACAAGTGATTTTTGGCCTACTCATTTGGTGGCCCTTACAATGTTGGCTTGGGTAGTGAGTTGCTAGAGTTTTCCTCTTTGTTGTTGACTTTATGCTTTTCTACATCTCTTTGGCTTTTTCTCCTTGAATTCTTTTGTTCTTTTTCATTTTGACATTGCCCTCTTTATTATGCCTTTGGTTCTTTTTCTTACACACTGATGCGACATTATGTCATGCAGCGGGTGGTCTTACCATGAGCTTCTTGAGTCTCTATGGAAGTGTGTAAGAACCAAAAAATGCAAACACAAATGCAATATTTTTACGGGAAGGTCTTAGCGTGTATGGCCAGTGTCTAATCCCAATGCAAAACATGGAAATAAAATATGGTCCACTAGGACGTGAAATATGCATGCAAATCACACTTATTTTTAATGCAAAAATGTGTGATTACAAATTAAGTGCACGGGCACCAAAGCGTGTCGCCCTCTTCCTTAATCTCTTCCATGCAACCCTAGCTTGGAGCTTAGGTGTACAAATGATGATAGCCACCCCATGATGAAATCATTGAAGCACATGCTGTACAAAGGCATTGGTGTGCAAGGCTCACAATTTAACACTCACAAGTTTTCAATCTCTTCCACCATAGGAACACCCTCTAGAAGAATATATATATATATATATATATATATATATATATTCCACCATAAGGTTTTCAAACCTTATCTTTATTGCGTTTTTATTTCAACCATAAAAAATGCCATATGGATCAAGTTTTCTTATCTGCAAGTGCGTCGCAAGCTTGCTGGTGGAGCCTTATCAGTATGGAGATTCCACCTGCTTGGACGGACAAATCTTGTTGCCTGGATTCTGGACCCCCAATAGATTGTGGATTTGTCTGTGCGCTGGTGAACAGGATGGTGGAGACCTCCATTCTTGCTTTTAAGCAGCTTTGCGAACAGTAGCTTGAGTGATTGCATGCAAAGAAGAAGATAGATGTTGAACATGATGCTGGTCGTCGCACAACGACTGGGCTTCAGAGATGGTGGCTATATGAGTTGAGAGCAGGGAGCTCTTGCTTTTTCTATTTTGACAATGGCAATTTCTAATAGGCTCTGCTAATTGTTTCCTTGCTAATATTTGTGATGCTATGCGCGAGGTTCTCACAAGCAGTATGGATCTTATGCTTCCATAAGCAACGGAGAGCTGATCCCCCTCCGTTATACTAGAAGCAATATGTTGTTTTGCTCTCAGTTATATGGTTGTAGTGCTACTAATGTTGTCTCAGCTGCAAGTCGGGCTCTTCTACCCATATTTCCCACCACTTCTGTGTGGCTCTCTTTCTCTTGCGCTTGGCAGATTGGTCTTGGTAGACTTCACAAGAAGGGTTTAATGCAAAAAAGCTCAATGTCACTGTAGCTGCAGTGTAAAAAACAACAAGCATGGTGTTGAAAAAATGAGACACAAATATGATATGCAAAGAGAGAGAGAACAAATTTTCTTGGCTAATAGATGTGACTGGGAGCTTAATCTTGGAGCTTGAAATGATTCTGATGTAAAACTAATCTTTTTCCACCTTGGGCAGCAATGCTTCAATTTGACGGCACCACTTTTCATCAAGAGTGAAAGGAAGATCTAATCCTAATGCATAGTCTAACCTATTCACCTTGCTAAATCTAGCCAACTTGGCTTTGATACCGTGTTGAGAAACATGGATCAAGGCTAGCCTTAACCTAAGGTGGATTAAAGAAAATGCTAAATATGATTAAAATAACATGAACAAAAATAAGAATAACTAAAAAGAGATGAACAAAACATGAAACCAAATGGACTTACTTGATATTGCTTGAGATGAGTTGATGTGTTTACATTGCTTGAAGGTGACCCTTTCATATGAGGTGGCTACTAAGTTGCTTGAGATCTCATGTGGGATAAATTAGCTTTGATGATGTGGCAACTTGCTAGATGACCTTGTACCTCCCAACCTCTTCCTTGTGCTCCTTGGTACTACATTTCTCAACATGTCTAAACCACACATGCATTGATTCCCTTCAATTTTAGAATTATCTTGCGATAGTTTGAAATATTCTACGTGAGAGTTATGCCGCTCATGGAGCATCTATCCCACTCATGCCATGACCTCTGAAGCTCATTTCACAAAGTGAAAATTCTTTGCAGAATGCACTCTCAAACTTGACCCAAGTACGAGGCTGTCTAGTAGCGCTATCGGCTAGGCTCATTCACCATTTGTATGCCTTGCATGTGACAACATCAAGCTGGTCTCAACCGCTCTATATTCCTCAGGTGCATGCTTAAGGTTATGTAGGTCAAACCATTTTTGCAAAACTATATTGAATGCGTCCTTGTTGCATTCTTTTTCCTCCCCCCCAAAGGTTGACGCTTTGGGACCTTTTAAGATGCTCGCATCGCTTCAAACTACATGGTAGATGCTACGGACTGCCTTCATGTAGATCACATGGAATCTCATAAAGTAGAGTTGAAATTCACTCTACTTGGTTAAGGGAACTCAACAAGAAACAATAGAGCTGCTATGACTGGCCCTCCAAATGGTGGTGTATATCCCAAAGGACTTTCAAGATATCTCATTGGTTTTTCTCTAAAATTTGGGTTCTTTTAAACAACTCCAAGAGGGTTTCATGTGAAACCTCCTATGCGGGAACCTTATCGGGTTGCGCATCTATAGTATCATCCTCCTTAGTGTCTAAGAGGTCCTCGTCCAAGTCTAAGTACATTTGGGTAGTGTTTAGATCTACGTCGTCTGCTCCCAAATGTGGGTCCTCTTCAGCTTACGGATAGATCTATGGGATTGTCAAAGGACAATGGGAAGGTTTAGGTTACACCATGAGAACCACTAGTCTCGCGCGTGCCAAGTCGGGTTGTCACTGGAGGTCGAATGGCATCTGTCTGATGTGCATGTATTTCTTGCCGAATATGAGCAAGTTCAACTTATGTTAAGCTAGAGAAAGGTGACAATACCTTAGAAACACCCCGCCCTTGAGGTCGAAGTTGAGCTATCACTTGATGCCATGGGAGCCTGTTTATGACTTCTATTTTCCTTGCTCTATTGGTGGCTGCCATGGATAGTACGCCGTGTCATCGAGACCAGCGTCTCCTTGTTACTTAGCACCAGGCTGACTTGTTGGGTTTCATTGAAAGAAGGAGAGAGAGAGAGAGAGACAGAGAGAGAGTTGTCGTGTGGGCCACTTGTTTGTTGTATGGCAAGCTTGCTCTCTTAGCACTGCTGGCTCGTTTGTTTATTATACATCGCTTGGGTGTGGGCCGCTTGTCTTCCATCTGGTGTCTCACCATTTGCCTAGCGTAGCCATGCTTTCTTGCTTATTAGCGCTGCTGGTTGGTCTCCTCCACATTGAGACTAGAAGAGAATCACCTGTTTCTCCCATGATATTGGAAGCCAACCACACACTCCCTATCTTCTCCTATGTCAACCACGTTATCTAGAAGGGAAAAAGAAGATTAGATTTTTTACTATTAAAAAATATTATCTTGTTTTTTTGGAGCAAGGTCATGCACGAAAAACGAGGTCATCATTTGTGCTTTGATACCAATGTTACATTGCCTGCCCGGAAGACACCATAGCCATTGAGATGAGGGAGGAGAGGAGGGCTCTTGTTCACCACCCAACCAATAGAGAAAATTGTGGATAAGCTCCATGTTGGCGGGCTTATGTAGTAGCCTACTTGCCCACGCTTTCCCGACTGCCCATGGTCCTTTGACTCGGGTGCTTCACACCTGAACCCCGAACACTCTCGCAGATTGCTCTCCAGTGATCGGGCTCCATATCCGATTGAGCCTTATGTAACCTGTTACAAGCTACGTGACATTCTCCCTAGCATTGTAATGAATTAATGTATTATGAGATGAATCAATAGGCCAAATAGAAGGTATGGGCGTTTACCCGGCCATGGTTTAAGTGTGTGAACACTTATGGCCTTATAAAAGGTAATTTATGTCATAATGTAACTCTCCCATTGTGCAATTGAGCTTTCCCTCTTGCTAAACCTCTATTTAATCTTCTCTCTAATGCATGCTAGTGTGTGTGTGTGAATGATTTGAGGTGAGAGGAGGGAGTAGTGCCCGTAGTGCAACGGGATAGTGCGCCAATGCTCATAGGAGAAGGCGAATGGTAAGCTACCCACCATGACATTGTTAGGATTGGAGACCTCAAGGGTTACGAGCTTGGCCCATCGGAAAGATTCCCACGACATGCAATCCTTGGCTTTATCATTTTTTTTTCTCTAATCTATGATTTAATCATCGCTCACACTTTTGAATAGTGGAGTGCCACGAATGAGAGTGGTATTTGATAGAGATTTATGTGAAAATGGTGCGATTTTTGCTTTCTATTTGCTCTTGTTTATGTGTTTAGAGCTTAGATGCTTAATTTTTTCATGTTATCTAGGTTTTTTATTATATTTAATTCTATAAGCATGTTAGCATTCATACTAGGTAGCTTAATCAACAAAACATTTCATAAATAACAAAATAAAACTCTTGATTTTTGCTAATTTTCACTAATATACTAGTTTTTTTATTAGTGTGAAGTCAAGCGATAAAAATCAAGGTATATTGGGCTCCATTGAACACATATTCATGATTTTCATGCTTAAGAGACCTGTTTTAGACAATTTGGTCAAACAAAAATATCATAAACTTTTCAACAATTGAATTTTAAATTTTATGCAAAATCTTTTTTTTTGGGTAAAACTTGTAAAATCACGCTTCATGACACGTAGATTCCCATTGATAATTTTTGAGATTATGAGGCTAAAAATAGCAAATATTATCTTACCTTGATTGACGTGATTGTGTAGGTAAAAATCAATGTGATTCTACAGTCCCACTGTGTACGGACAAATCTCGGTACGAGCTGTGTGATTCTATAGTCATGATAAAAATCAATGTGATTTTGCAGCCACCACAAGAAAATGGGCATGATTCTGCAATCATGACAACAATCAACAATCATGGCATATGAACAAATCACAGTTGTAAGACCAAAATCACAGAGTACGACCAGAATCATAGTGTATGACTAGAATCATGGCGTACGGACAAATGACTCTGTACGAGTGGCAAGATTCTATAGCCTCACGGTAAAAATCGAGGTGATTCTAGTATCTCACGATAAACATAATTATGATTTTGCATTCAATGGTGTACAAAAAATCACCATGTACGACCAGAATCATGACATAGGGACAAATGACGATGTACGAGCAACATCATAGTGTATGACTAGAATGATGTTGTACAACCAGAATCACAGTGTGTATAAGCAAACTTGCAGAATCATAGCCGTTAAAAATCAAACTTGCAAAATCAAGGTGTAAGAACAAGATCAAAAGAAGGTAGATAAAGCCTAAAATAGCAAAAGGGAGAAGCTTTTCAGAAGCTAGAAACTTGCATTTTGGCTCAAGAATCTGAACATGTTTGAAAGCTTCCAAAGGCCTTGTTTTGCACTTAAAAGCCCAGTTTTTATCATCTAGGGGTCCAAACTGACGGCCTAGACAAGTAATGCACTTCTTGATTATTTACACCAAAAACAAAGGTTTATCATCATCATGATTCTCTCTCTCTCTCTCTCTCTCTCTCTCTCTCTCTCTCTCACACACACACACACACACACACACACACACACAAACACACAAACACAAACACAAATAGACACATCTAGGAGAAGTGGCCGGGTTCCACATGTACTCTTCTATTAAAAAAAATAAAATACAAACTTGAAAATTTTTTAAGTTTTCTTTATTAATTAAGCTCAACATGCACTCTACCTTAATCTACCATTAGGTATATAACCAGGTTTGGTGTCAAAAGATACACTCTTATGAAAGCTTTTCTTGTGGGAGAGGATGAAAGTGGGATGGAAACTGGAACAACGTTGGAAATTGTTGCCATATATATATAGGCAGTGATGTGTGTGAACACACTTAGGACCGCCGGGGCACTTTTTCCCTCTTTAGGAGGTTTTTTCCCCCGGCTTGTATATACGCCCATCCTTCTAGGGCTAACTTATCTTTTGTACATTGACACAATCTAATACTTTTTGTGTTGTGTGCATTCTTGCTTCTTCTTCTCCAAGCTTTGTGTGCTTTCCTGCAACCCTTATTCCAACAATTGGTATCAGAGCAGGCATCGGCTCCCAGGGCTATGCCGCCAGCACCCTCCGACTCACGTTCTCCGATTGAGGTGAGTTTTCACGAGCGCTTGCAGGTCCCTATACTCTGCAATTAAGTCCGTAGGGCTTAACGTTCTCAGAATTTGTATCTGAGGTCGTTTCGGGCTCCGTTTTTGCATTTCAAGTTCTGCACAGGTCTTTTCGTCATTTTCTGCAAAAATTACGACAGTGCAGTTTTTTGCAAAACAGGCATACGTGTTCTATTGTGGACCGTGCTACATAGCACAAGTTGTCTTCTGTTCAGTCTTTGCTTCATTACAGGTAGATTTTGCATCAGTTTCAGTCAGTGACCATGGCTGATAACAGCAATGATGTATTTCGCATGTTGTCTGCTGAAGACAAACTGGATGGAGACAGCAACTACCCACTTTGGGCATACATGATGCAGCATGTTTTGGTTGCAAAAGGAGTGTGGAACATTGTGCAGGGTACGGATGTACGTCCAGGTTCTGTGGATGTAGGATCTGTTGAGGATGTTGCAGGTTCTAGCAGCTCTACTGTTGTTGCTGTTTTACCCACTGCTGAACAAGCTCGTTGGGATGGTAAAGATGCGCAGGCTCATGCCTTGATTGCACTTTCTGTCAAACGTAACATCACCCCACATATTTGTTCAGCTAAAACAGCAAAACAGGCTTGGGATATTCTAGCTGGTTTGTATGCAGGTCGTAATGAGGCAAAAATTCGCTTACTTGCGTAAAGAACTAGAATTGAAGATTATGCAAGAAGATGATGACATGAATGTTTTTCTTGCTGAGATGAAAGATCTCAAAGAACAGTTGATTTCTACAGGTGAGATTATTCCTGATCATTCTCTTGTGCAGACTGTTCTTGATGCTTTACCTGAGACATATCAGACTTTTGCTTCCACGTGGAGACTTCTTAATGAGGACAGACCTCATGCTGTCAAGTATGATACTTTAGTCAAAGCTCTTGCAAGAAGCGCAGTCCAGGCAAAATAGGGCCAGACAGCGTGCAGTTGATCAAGCATTTATTGCTGCCCAGCAGCAGAGAAGAAGTGGTAAGGCAGCCCCTTCCACTGTTTCTTCTCCTATTAGTAGGTCTGCAACTTCTTCTCCTTCCACAGGTAGCAACAATAAGTCTGAGAAGGCTCTTGATAAAGGCAAGAAAAAGACCAGGTGCAACTATTGTAAGGCAAATGATCATGTCATTAAGAATTGCCCTAAGCTAAAGGCTAAAGAGACAAAGAAGAAAGAGTCAAATGCAGCCACAATAGCGGATGCTTCTACAAATGCAGATTCTGCAAATGTTGTGCAGGATACAGAATGGGCGTTTAGCATGTATTGCCAGTATGACCCATCTGTACATGATGCATGTTTGGCAGTTTCTGTTGACTCTCATGTATGGTATTTTGACAGTGGTGCTACAAAGCACATTACCTCGCATCGTGATATGTTCACTTCTCTTGAGGCTGTCCCTAATGGGAATACTGTCACATGTGCCAATAATGCTTCTTACCCAGTGAAGGGCATTGGTAAAATTATGCTTACTGCTGCAAATGGCAGCGCTTTCACACTTTCAGATGCTTTGTATGTGCCAGGGATAAAGAAGAATCTATTGTCTGTCTCTGCACTTGCTAGACTTGGATTTGTAGTCAAATTTGTGGATGACAGATGTACTGTTTATGATTTGACTTCTGGTGATACGATTATTGTATCTGGCACCTTGTTTCGTGGGCTGTATAGGCTCAATTCTTATAACAAGTGTGTGGAAGATTCAGCAAATGTAGTTTTTGATGAAAAGGCAGTTTCAGATGCAAAACTATGGCATGCTCGTTTTGGTCATCTAAACTTTGCTAGTTTGCTGCGTTTGCAGAAATTTGGTATGGTTGCTTCATTGCCCCCTCTTGAGGCACCATTAAAACATGTTTGTGAAGGCTGTATTTTGGGCAAAATGCAGCGTTCTGCATTTCCAAAGGATGGTTCTGTGCGGGCCACTCGCAAATTGCAACTTGTACATAGTGATGTATGTGGGCCTATGCAAACTCCGTCATTTGGTAAACACTTGTACTTCGTGACTTTCATTGATGATTACTCAAGGCATGCATGGGTATATCCACTGAAGGCAAAGTCCGAAGTGTTTTTGTGCTTCAAACAGTTTTTTCTTATGGTTGAAAATGTGTCCAATTGTACTGTGGGCACCCTCCGTTGTGATCGAGGGGGGGAGTACATGTCTAAAGAGTTTGATGAATTTCTGGCTAGTCGTGGGATAAAACACCAATGTACAGTGTCGTATACTCCTCAGCAAAATGGTGTTGCTGAGAGAAAAAACAGGTCACTTATGGAGATGGCACGATGTATGGTCAAGAGCCTGAGGCTTGAGGCTGTCATGTGTGCTGCATATGTACTCAACAGGTGTCCCACTAAGGCCTTGCAGTCTATTACTCCATACGAAGCTTTGGCATGGCAGGAAGCCTTCTATTAGTCACTTGCGTGTCTTTGGTGGCCTATGCTTTAGTGCCTGTGCAATAACGTAGAAAATTGGATGATAAGGCTGTCAAATGCATTTTTGTTGGTTACAGTGCTGAGAGCAAGGGTTACAGATTGTATCATCCACAGTCAAAGCATATCTTGATTAGTCGAGATGTTTTTGTGGAAGATGCTGTGCAACCTTTGTTATCATGTACCAAAGAGACAGGTGTGAGCTCACGGAATGTATTTGATACGTTGTTGCCTCTCTTTACAGGTGGGAATTCAAATGTAAGTCCTAATGAGGCAAATATTCAGCCTATGCAGATTTCAAACGACATCATAGATCAGCCTATTTCTGATGCAGATTTACAGGATGTAATTCATGAGGATAGGGCTGAAAATGAGCAGGCTAGAGGTATGCCAAAATGGCTGGTGCAAACCTTGCGTGATAGTAAGATTGATGCACCTATGACTAGTCGTACTCGTTCAGGTTTTCAACATGCCTCTTATACATCAGACTGTTATGCTTCGGCTGTGTCTAGTATGTGTGAAGAGGAAGAACCTCTTTCATTTGATGAGGCACAAAATTCAGAAAATTGGTTGGCTGCAATGCAAAGTGAATATGATGCTATAATGAAGAATGGTACATGGTCTTTGTGTGATTTGCCTATTGGTAAAAAGGCCATTGGATGTGATTTGCCTATTGGTAAAAAGGCCATTGGATGTAAGTGGGTTTTTAAGTTGAAACGAAAGCCAGATGGCAGTGTTGATCGCTATAAGGCTAGACTTGTTGCAAAGGGTTATGCTCAAGAAAAGGGCATTGATTTTGATGAGACCTTTGCTCCCACTTGTCATATGACTACCATTCATAGCATTTGTGCATTGGCAGCTCAATGGTTGGAATGTACATCAGCTAGACATAAAGACTGCGTTCTTGAATGGAGATTTGCATGAGGAGGTGTATGTATCGCAGCCTCGTGGTTTTGTTCAAAGAGGGTAGGAAAACAAAGTGTGCAGGTTGAAAAAGGCTTTATATGGTTTAAAGCAAGCTCCACGAGCTTGGTATGAAAAGATACATGCATATTTGACTGCACATGGGTTTCAGAATAGTCCAATAGAAAGCACTTTGTATGTCAAACGTGTGGATGGTGTACATCTAATCATTGCTCTCTATGTCGATGACATGCTGCTCACAGGACCAAATGAGAGTCGTATTGCTGATTTTAAGACTGATTTGAATGCCTCTTTTGAGATGTCAGATTTGGGGCATTTGCATCATTATTTGGGGATACAATTTAAGCAGTGTGATGGAGGTATTGCTTTGTGTCAGACAAAGTATATTGAGACATTGTTGCGGAGATTTGGCTTGAAGACTGCAAGCCTATTGCTACTCCAATGGAGACAGGTTTGAAGTTGAGTCTTCATGATGCTGGAGATCACTTTGATGTCACACTCTATCAGACAGCTGTTGGTTGCCTCATTTATGTATGCATTACGAGGCCAGACATTCAGTTTGCAGTCTCACAGGTGAGCAGGTTTATGCATAGCCCAGGGTCTCAGCATTGGAAGGCAGTTAAACGCATCTTTCACTACTTGAGTGGCACCATACATCTTGGGGTGTTTTATCCCAAGGGGGGATCATTGCCGCCAGATTTGCATGCTTTTTCGGACTCAGATTGGGCTGGTTGCTATGACACAAGAGTGTCTACAAGTGGTTTTTGTTTCATGCTCGGTAGCTCATGCATATCTTGGTTGAGCAAGAAGCAACCTACTGTGGCCACTTCGAGTTGTGAAGCTGAGTACAGGGCAGCTTTCACAGCTACGGTTGAGTGTGTGTGGCTCAGATGGCTTATGGCTGATTTGTCTGCCACCTCTATCTACACTGACAGTCAGAGCGCATTGGCAGTTGCGAGAAACCCAATTTTTCATGCTCGCACAAAACACATTGAGGTGCATTATCACTATGTCAGGGAGAGACTCTCAGCAGGAGAGATCAGCTTGGCCTATGTGCCAACACAGGACAACCTCGCCGATCTTTTCACAAAGGCACTTCCTCGTGAGAAGTTCGAAGCTTTTCGCAAAGCTTTGGGCTTGCTCCCCTTTGTGGATTGATCTACTTCGGGCATGGCACTCCCTTATACATGAGTGCCAGCTCTCGTTCACACCATCACTCCCAGGGGGGGATCTGTTGCCATATATATATATAGGCAGTGATGTGTGTGAACACACTTAGGACCGCCGGGGCACTTTTTCCCTCTTTAGGAGGTTTTTTCCCCCGGCTTGTATATACGCCCATCCTTCTAGGGCTAACTTATCTTTTGTACATTGACACAATCTAATACTTTTTGTGTTGTGTGCATTCTTGCTTCTTCTTCTCCAAGCGTTGTGTGCTTTTCTGCAACCCTAATTCCAACAGAAATTTCCGTTGCTATAGTTTCCCAGGGGGTTGGACCAGGAAAGGGTTGGGGAGAAGGGGAATCAAACTTCATTCTCTCTATTTATAAGGGATGGGACTTCATCATTCTCATCTCTATGAGGTCTTTCTCCATCTTTTTGTTACTTCCCAAAAATAGGAAGATCTTCCTCTTCTTTTTTCGCCTTCTTCTTCTTTGCGAGTGCATAGAAGCCAAGAGTATTCCCAAGTCATTACTTGTTGAGAAGGCTAGGCTAGAGGACTTCTCCTCAAGCAATCATCAAAATCAATAATTGGTCTTGTCCATAACGACTTCCCTTGGAAATTTATCCATTGCTATAGCTTCCCAATTCATGTGTGAAAACTTCCCCTCTTCCCTTGGACATTTTCTTCAACCAATCTCGAGAATGTGATCGATAGTACAAAGGGGAGCATGTTAACCATTTTGGTTAACATGGGTCTCCATCGATAATGTCTCACACACTTGTAAAAGAGAATCTTCACTGTATAATAAATACACCATTTAATATTGTAAAGCGCTCTTAAAAAACTCTCAAGTCTTGTATGTCAATGTCACAACATGAGGAACCTAGAAAAAAGGGGTAAAAATTTGTACGTCCAAGTCTCAAGTCTTGCACATCAAGGTCAAAACATGAGGAAATCGGAAAAAAAGGCCAAACATTTGTAAAAGCCTTGTAAATGGTTATGGGTGCCTTGGATCACTTACTCTTGGGTGGCTAAGTGAGAAAAGTCCTATTATTAAATTTGTAGCAATGTGATGAGCTATGGTGGATCAAATGCAAGAATTAACATCACTTAACAAAGAGATTAGATGATGATTAAGATGAGATTAGTGAGCAATTAACATCACTTAACAAAGAGATTAGATGATGATTAAGATGAGATTAGTGAGCAATTAAACTGATAGCTTAATGTAGGTATGGATAATCAAAAACTAGCAAGTTCTCATTAGGCCAATGCCTCAATTTATAGAGTTTACTCCAAGCATCTAATCCCACTGATCTCTCATTGATTCACTTCATTAGGCCAATGCCTCAATTTATAGAGTTTACATCCAAGCATCAAATCCCACTGATCTCTCATTGATTCACTCCACCTCTTTTGCTTGATTCTCTCCACCTCTTCCCAGAATATCTCCACACATACTAAATCTTCTCATGCTACCCTTTGTTCTCTCCCAGTAGATACCTCTCACCTTTTCACAACTTCTCACTCATTTACAGATTCTCTTTTACAACCTCTTGCTAAGGGCTTGTTCCCGCACACACCCTATTCACTTGTATATTTCAACACCTCCCCTCAAGTGAATAATCCTAGCACACCTGGACCCTATACCAAGTTTCCCTCTTACTTGGTAGCTCGCGACCAGTGCCTCAAGTCCCTAAACTCATAGTCCTTGACACACTCTCTCTCTATGTGTCCAGGGCTACTACAAGTGGCCGTGACCTTGACTAAAGTGCTCACACATACATCTACCACATGGCCTACATCATCGATGGCTCAGAGGTGGTTTTACTCTGTTGGGACAGGTTATATTGGATTGTGGGGTTTCTCTCTCTCTCTCTCTCTCTCTCTCTCTCTCTCTCTCTCTTAGAAAAGATGATATGATCCACTTCATTAGGAGCCTCCATGAAGTTTGCCGATGTCGTTCCTTCTCCACTGGGTTTGTTGTAGCAGTCTCTTACCATGTGTCCTGGCTTCTCACAGTTGTGGCAGCTGAAGGTCCTTCCTCCTACTCTGCCTCTTCCTCGTCCTCTTCCTCGTGAGAATCCTCCTCGGGTGAAGAATGCTTTTTCCTCTCCAGTTGTTGAGTCCAGCCATTTCTTCTCTTTGACCTTGGTCTCTTGCTCTAGTAGAGCTCCTTCTATCTCATGCAGCTTTAATTCAGGTATATTCTTTAAGGTTGCTACAATGTTTTCATATTCACCTTTGTCCACACTCTTCAGAAGCACTATTAGTGCCTCATCATCCTCTACCTTCTTGGCAATGGCTACCAGTTGTTCTTAATGCTTTTGTATTTATTCAAGTGTGTGATTAAAGGTTCACTTTCCTAAATATCCATTTTGTAGAATTGCATTAACAGATTTATCTTTGAATTTTTTACTTGAGTGCTAAATAATTTATTGAGTTCATCCCATGCATCTTTTGCCCATTGTATCCTTGTGATGTGATGAATGATTTCATCATTTAAACTGAGTGCGATGAGTCCTAATGTAAGGTCCCTCCCAAGCCATGTATGTATGTGTCTCTTTTAATATAGATTTCAAGAAAAAGAAAGAGTTAGAATAAAAATATTAGCTCCAAAAATCCTAAAAGAAATAAGAAGACAAGAATAGTTCTATTAAGAGATAAGTATCTCCAAAAATAGAAATTTGAATTTAGGTGATAGGATGTCATATTTAGAGTACTTTTACATATTTAGAGTCCATGCATACTAAAAATGTGGAAAAGTAATGCGTTTCTAAAGATAGCGCGTTTACGGCTATATACAGACGTTTTTTCCTATTCTACCCGCACTGGCTTGTAGACTAGATGGCTTCCGGCTCTTTTGACTGGTTATATGACCATATTCTGAGTTTTTATCAGAGAGTTCCAAAACAATTTGCTGCTTTTGTTAGGGTCTCTACACAGGGAAAACTGCAAGAAGGCAGCAAGTAGCATCAAGGTAATCCTAGAGCTTGAGATGTATATATCCCTTCATTCTTATCTAATCTCTTAGAAGAGAAGCTTAGATTTCTATGGTCTTTTGGAGGAAGAGACCAAAAACTCCATAGATTTTTGTTTAAAGAAATAATAGTATGCCATAGCCCTGCAAGAGAAGGCTATTTTGCCATAGACCTTTGAAAGAGAGAAAAGTCAGAGTACGAGTAAGAGGAGATAAATCTTGGGGATGATCAGATGATTTCAATCGTAAGAGAAGGCATTAGAAGACTCTCTATTCTCATATATCAAGTTCTGAAACTCTTATTAACGAGCAAAGACAACGATAGACGATAAATTTCTATAAGGTATATATTTTTTTATTTTTCAATTATATATCATTCTTAGGGGTTAATGTATGGCCCTGGCTTCTCTATTAATTGTTAATAGTGAACTATTTGATTGATTTACTAGTTAAAGTTTGTATTCTTTTAAACAATAGCATATGCCTTAATAAACAATGTCTTATCACAATCTCAAGTTGAAATGCTAAAATCTTTGTGAAAAGGATTGTTTTCTTAAGAAGGTAACATGGATTCTAGTCCTATGGTTTAGTTGAGTAAATGGATTATTATCTTGGTTGAATTAAGGTACAGGTACAACTCTCCTTGCCCTGACGCTGCCCCGTTCTTGTGCTTGTATAGCCGGATGGTGGAGATATTAGTAAGGCCCGGAGATGGCCCATGGTATCTCTCATACCATTGGGAGAATGAGGTTCGCCGATTGAGGCGAGTGATGCTGCCTAGTTCTGAGGGCCTAGGCTAGTGCGGTGAATTAGCCCACCCTAGTGTGTAGACATCCCTCTGAGGGGCGGGAGGATCGAGCGATGGAGCCTGAGAGGGCGATAGGCCGGCTTGAGTCCTCGCCAGCGGCGACCGACGATGAGGTGTATGGTCCCGTAGGGTTTTGCCCAGCATGTAGAGGCTGGAAGGCCGAATTCCAGATCATCGGTAGTATAAAGGAAAAGAATAAGAGAGCCGGTTTGGCTTGTATGGAATTGATTCATGTATAAACTTTTTTTATAAATCTTGTCTTTGGCATTATTGTACTGTGTGGAAAAAGACTGTTTTAACAAACCTTGTGAAAAGGGCCTTAATTAAGGAACATGTTTATTTATGTCAAACAATGTGGTAGGATGAATTAGAAAACAAATTGACGCGTGAGTAGGGTGGAAAGTGGGATGATGGAATGCCTTGACGGCACCACCCATCCTACGGATGGGTGGACCTGATTAGTCGGGTAGCTTTCCAACATATTAAGTGAAAGCCCTACACTAGATAAATAGGTTCTTGAGTAATTCTATTCTAGAAGACTAGGCCAGCGGCGGCTGTGCCTTGCATGGATGAGGAACCTTACACCTAATGCTTTCTCATTCCTGATCTTCCACTCATTTTTCCACCTCACCTCTGGGCATTCATCTCTTCCCTCAACTAGTCTCCATAGATTTTTCCTCATGAGCATATACATGGTTTTTGTTTGCCATGTATAAAACTGCTCCCCATTAAATTTGGCTATCTCTTGTACCGTGCTCATGATAATGTGAAGGGGGTCTTACCTCTTTATCCAATTTCAAGATTCAAGGGCAATGTCTACCCTTTTACAACTCAATCTGGTGTTTAGGTGATGATTACAACAGATTTATCAGCATAAAGTCACCAAAAATTACATAAAGCAAAGGGTAACAAATCTGTACTGAATGGTTGGAGTATCAAACCATCTCTGAATTTCAATATGAAGCTATAGGGATCTATATCAGATACCCAATGGTTAATTTGGACCCTCAATTGCAACAAAATATAGTGATTAGTACTGATTAATCAGAGCTATAGGGATCTATATCAGATACCCAATGGTTAATTTGAACCCTCAATTGCACCAAAATATAGTGATTAGCAAAATAATCCTTTGTTTTGTGTGCAAAAAACAGAGTATGCAGGGAGTCCAGATCTGGGGCCTTAGAGTTCAAATGAGCTCAACTCCTTTCAAAGCCATCAATAGCGGCTAGTCTAGTAGAGGATTAAGCTAAGAAATACAAGATTTGACCAAACATTGAATGCTTAATCTCTGTTTTACCAAAGTCACCTCTGCAGATTTGATGCAAAGCTTGATTCCACTTCTCCTTGAGGAATTTCACAAATCCGACATCACCAGCATGTAGAGCACCCTTGAAAAACCATTGGGACCAAGAGGAATTAGACCAATTTCTTCTAGTGGAGAGAAGATCTCAGTTTTGCTTCTAGAAACAAGTACTTGTAAATTCATGATTTCCAGCAGCAGTAGCCGACAGTTTGACGATTTGAGATGATAGGCTGGTGCGTGGGAAGCTTGGCTAGGTGGGGCTTGAAGGGTTTGGGCCAATGTTATGGCAAGAGGGAGATCAAGCCCTCCACTAGCTGGGGGTACAGAGGCTATTTGAAAAAGGAGCTAAAAACTTGATTATTTGAAAAAGGAGCTAAAAACTTGATTATTTTTTCTAATCCTAATTAACTAGGTGATTAGCAAGATAATGAGCTCATAAATTTGATAGATTCTAAGCTAGGCTATGATACCATGTTAAATTTGCAGCAATGTGATTAGCTATGGTGGATCAAATGCAAGAATCAACATCATTAACAAAGAGATTAGACGATGATTAAGATGAGATTAGTGAGAAATTAACTGATAGCTTAATGTAGGCATGGATAATAAAAAACTAGCAAATTCTCATTAGGCGAATGTCTCAATTTATAGAGTTTACATCCAAGCATCTAATCCCACTGATCTCTCCTTGATTCACTCCAGCTCTTTTGCTTGATTCTCTCCACCTTTTCCCAGAATATCTCCACACATCCTAAATCTTCTCATGCTACCCTTTATTCTCTCCCAGTAGATACCTCTCACCTTTTCACAGCTTCTCTCTCATTTAAAGATTCTCTTTTACAGCCTCTTGCTAAGGGCTTGTTCCTGCACACACCCTATTCACTTGTATATTTCAACACCTATGAAGTATTAAAGTTAACTTTTCATGTTTGTAGTGAACGAAAAAGAAAAAATACCCCACCTGGGATGGGAGAGGTGGGTTTTTTTTTTCATTTTTTTCTTTTCTACAGAGAGAATTACAATGGAAAGGAAAACAAAATGAAAAAAACCCACCTCCCCCATTCCAAGTGGTAGAGCCCCCCACTTAGGATGGGGGAGGCAATTTTTCTTTTTCTTTTGATTTATTTACTTTTAAACTCACCTCTCTCTCTCTCTCTCTCTCTCTCTCTCTCTCTCTCTCTCTCTCTCTCTCTCTCCATCTTTTTCTCTCTCCCTTTCTCTCTCCTACATGCTCTCTCTCAGCCATCTCTCTTTTGCCCTCTCCCTTTCTCTCTCTTGTGTTCTCTCTCCTTTACCTCTCTTGCTTTTGTCCTCTCCCTTTTCTCTCTCTTGCATTCTCTCTCTTGGCCCAACCCTAAACCCTCTCTTACTCTCACCCTTTCCCACTTTTGTAGGAAAATCTTACTCTCTTCGGTGTCCTTAGTCTATTGACCTTTGAGATTAAGTTGATGGAAAAAAATTTGTGAGATTTATGGGGATAGTGATTGCTTTGTGGGGTCTTGTGCATCGAAGCCCAGATGATTGAGGAGTCGCCACCATAAAAGTTGTGAGCTTCTAATAGACTTTTGGGGAACCATTGTTGGTATGGACGAGGGTACTTTGATGATGAGATTCTTGGATTTTCTTTGAATTCGTGTTGTATGATTAGGTAAGAATTGCGAGGGTGGCCTCAAATTCTAGGGTGTTGCCCTTATGGAACTTTCAAGCTTCAAGTAGTTGTTTTGCGTACTGAGCAATGTTGACATATTTGAGCCTGGGGCTATCATATCTTTGGTCTTGATGGCTTTTGATAGTTCTCTTAATGGGTTTGTTGAGAGTTAGAACATGTGCCAGATGTAAGTATTCTTTCGTAGATATATGTGAGTGTTACCATTGCATTACCACAGTAGTATCCTTGGGTTTGGAGTAGTTGTTTGAGAATAACCACTTTTGTATGATTTTGTGTAGCTATGTAGTAGCCTTGGGCATCAATGGTGATGAGCAAGTCTCTTGACACCCACCATTGATTATGTTGGTCATGGAATGAGGCTAGGGTGATCTTTGATTGATTGGCTTACATTGCTTATTAGAGGTTGTGGAAGGGGTCTTAATGGTAGAGAGGGATGATAATTGATCATTAGATTATAATGCGAGGGAGCATCAAGATTGAGGTTTGAATGTCCTTGGCTTGTTGAGATTCATGTGAGGATTGTTTTATTGATGTTGAGAATGGGACTTGATTCGGAGGGGTAATCAATGGTGGCAAGGACTGAGATGATGGCTCATCTTCATTGCACCACAGCATCGTCAACATAGCAGTGTGTTCTTGCCAATTAAGATGGTAGTGGTGGGGCTGGCTTTAATCCACTCCTCTTTTAATAATCATCATGTCTTGTATTGCATTTCCACACCAATCATAAAATTTCTACATGTCCACGGATTATTGGTGGCAATGTGTAGTATTTGTTCAAAAAACCAACATAGGGTACTTTCACTTCAGGATTGAGAGTTAAATGTGATTCACATGAAGTACGTGTAGGCTTGCCTAAGGCTTTCCAATTGAAGAAATTAGGGTTAGTGTTTAGACAGGTGCACCTAAGCTAAGGCTTTCCAAGATTCCAAGTGAAGAAATTGGTTAAGGTTTACATAGGTGCACCTAAGCTAAGGTAGATGGAAGATATCCATGGTGTGTGTGTACCTAAGCTAAGGTAGATGGAAGATATGCATGGTGTGTGTGTAGAGAGAGAAAGATAATGCTCATAGTATTTCATGACTCAATTATTAGGGTTAGGGTTTACACAGGTGCACCTAAACTAAGGTAGATGGAATATATCCATGGTTTGTGTGTAGAGAGAGAAAGATAATTCTAAGAGTGTTGCATGACTCAATGATAATTGATTTATTAATGTAAGTGTTTGGTAGCAAGTTAATGAGTGGATATACCACATGGCACACTTATCTTATCCACTTATAAGAGTGTGTTCACACACTACTAGAACAATAACTCTTTTAGGGGTTGTTCACAGACACACACACACACACACAAATAGATGTTCACACATATGAGGGGACACACAGACACATGAGACTTTGAAACCCAACACACCCCCCTTCATAGCAAAGGTGGAGATTCTTGAGAATTGAGAAGATTTTCAATACCACATGCTCCACCATAGTAAGAACTAGGCTTGTTCTTTGCTTCAGACTCACGCTGATATATGAGAATGGCTCATGGACTCACCAAAGCATGGTCTTCATGAAAGAATCAGAGACCATTTTTCTTTTAGGGAGATAATGGAATCAACATCCTAAAACTCGACAAGAGAGCTAGAGAATAAGAAAGAGATCACCATCGGCAACACAAGATTGGGTTGAATCTCCCTTGGATGAGTATGGTCCTTGTACCACGCATCCACATTTATATGTATTAGAAAAGGCTTGTTTTTCAAAAAGATAATTTCCAAAAACAAAGCACAAGTGATTTTGAATTTTTGAGTGTAAAAGCTCTAAAAAATATAGCAAGCTACAAATATAAGTCTTGGGCCTACCAAAAGTATAAAATACTAATTGATATGTATAAAGGTTTGAGGCCTTGGCCTTACAAAAATATTAACGCCTAAATATGAAACCATAAAAGGTATTCACATGCTTTTCAAAATATATCATAGTGGTCCAACACATGTTCCACCCATAATTAATACATAATCCACCACTCAATCATCGCTTATATCCAAAATAATATTAGTCAGTGCACACAATTGATTAAACACATTAATTTATGACCAAATGCACGTAACGGATTAAACACATTAATCTTGGTAAATAATAAATAAAATGCGCTTCCAAAATAAAATATCCTGAAATAAACTAATGGGCATCCCCATAGAGGTTATGACTAACATTCCCTCTTTCTCGGGTTACAATTGATCGCAATTATGTGGATGGTAAGAGTGGATAAGATTTTGGTAAGAACGGAAAAACTTTTATGGCATCTTCAATAGGATGATTCTTGAAAGTCACAAGATACTTAACATAAGTGTTGCCTGTGTGTGTAGTGATGGTATCATGGTCAATTATAAACTCAGGCATAAGATGTTCTTCTTCATCTACCAATTCAAGAGATTGTTCTAATGTAGAATGAGAAGGTAGAGGTCTTCTAAAAGGTCTCAAAAGACTAATATGAAAAGAATTATGGATATGCCAATTAGAAGGTAGCTCCAACTTATATACATTATCATTTATTTTTGTAATTATCTTGAAAGGTTCATAAAGTATATGAGTTAACTTTACTTTATAGGATTGGTCTCTACAGATTTACGTCTCCTTTTCTTAATATGAAGAAGTACATAATCACCTTCATTGAAAAGGACATAATCACCTTCATTGAAAAGGACATAATCACCTTCATTGAAAAGGACATGTTTGCATTTACGATTTGCGTATTTCATGTATTTTTCTTGAGCTTTTTGAATGCTTAATTTTACTAATTCATGAATTTGGTCAAGGTCTCTAACAAAAGAATCTACAGCCTCTATAGAATGTAAAAGTCTAGTTGTAGGAGTTGGCAAAGCCTTACCATAGACTATCTCAAATGGTGCTTTCTTAGTAGAGCGATACGAGGACATGTATTATATGCAAATTGAAAAATATGTAAATACTTATTCCACTGCTTAGGCTAAGATGAGACATATAATCTAAGTAAATCAAGAATTGTACTATTGGTTACTTCAGCTTGCTCATTTGATTTAGGATGAAAAGTAGTAGAGAAATCATGTTTTGTTCCAAGATTATCAAACGAAGTAGTTTAAAAGTCACTACAAAACTTTTTATCTCTATCAAAAATAATGATCTTTGGTAAACCATGATGCATAAATACTTATTTAATGAAAACATGTGTAGCTTGATAAGCAGTCAATGTCTTTTTACAAGAAATAAAGTAAGAAAGTTTGCTAAATTTATCTACTATAGTCGAAATCATATCATTCTTATTATTTAGCAGTCAAAGGAAAACCAGTAAAATCCATACTTATTTGTTTCCATGGTTCATTGGGAATAGGTAAAGGCATAAGTAAAACAAATTTCTTTCCTTTATGACTCTTAATATTTTGAGAAACAACACAATCAAACATAAACTTAGGAACATCTTTATGCATAGTAGGCCAAAAGAAATCTCTGGCAACTATTGCCAATGTAGATGATGCTCCTCTATGATCAACAAAAGGTGGTCAATGAGATTTTCAATAATAATAGCTTGCCTAAATGGTCTAGAAATTTATTTTGAAAGAAAAGAAAACCATCGTCAAATGAATAATCTATATGAGGTAACCAATCATTATCTTTCATCTTGTTGTATGCATCAGAAAAGTCAGAATCACTTTCATATGTTCTCTTCATGATGTTATCAAAAGAAATGCCTTCAATGATAGATATATTATAAATGGTAAGACTCCTACTCAAAGCACCGGTAGCAGCAACATTTTTACGTTTAAGTGTATATTAAATAGCTCATTGAAAACTTTGAATAAAAGATGCCTACTTAATATGTCTATCTGATATTAAAGGTTGTGAAAGCAAATGTTTAATACTTTATTGATCAATTTTAATTGATAAACTCAGAACTATAAGATAATTTTTTCAATGCATGAATAATAATTAATCAATTATTTATCATAATTACTATACTTAAGCTTAAATGGTTTTGATTTTCTACTTTTAAAAGAAATAATTAAGCACCATGTCTACTGGCATCAATTACTACCACAAAGAATGGTCTAAGGAAATTAGGTAATGTTAATAGAGGTACATGAGAAAGTGTATACTTAAGTGCATTAAAAGATTTTTCGTGAGTCCAAAGAAAAAATTTAGCCTTTTTCAATAATTCAATCAAATAATGTGCTTTGTATGCTAATTTTTTCACAAATCTTATATATAAGAAGAACATAAACCAAGAAAAGATCTCAACTCATGAATGTCCTTTGGTCTAGGACATGATATAATGGTCTCTATCTTTTTAGGATTAACATGAATTCCTTCTCTGTAGACACAATATGTCCAAGGTATTCAATATGTCCAAGGCATAAAGGTGATTGAATACTATCTCTAGATGTTTCTCGTGTGCTCATCTTTGTTAAAGACTAAGATGTCATCAAAGAAAACAACTACAAAATTTTGATGCTTCAAGAATATCCTAATCATAGCATATATATATCCATGTAGTTCTATCTCTCTACTAGCCTCATAGAAAAATCCATGTAGTTCTATCTCTCTACTAGCCTCATAGAAAAATCCATAATCATAGCATATATATATCCATGTAGTTCTATCTCTCTACTAGCCTCACAAAAAAATCCATAATCAATAGTGGACTGAGAATCTGTCTAGCCACATCCAAGTGTGGCCTCCTAGGGGGTAGCATAAACTGACTCACAAGTCCAATAATATAGCTTAAGTTTGGCCTAGTTAGTAATGGTCACATAGGTCAAGCTACCCACTATGTGCTTGTACATAGTGGGGTCCTCCAAAAGATCCAAAAGCTCACGTATATCTAAAAAAAGGCTTACTGTTCTGATCCAATGGCACTGAAATTATAGCCTGTTATACCAACATTGGATAACATGTTCAATGGCATTGAAATAAGCTTAAAACTTGTCATACCATACTTGGACAACATGTCCAAGCTATGCTGTCTTTATAATAGCAAAATGCCATCAAGTGATCTCACCACCTCTATACCAAGAAAATACCGCAGCTCACCCAAACATTTTATCTCAAAATTCTACCTCAAAAGCATCTTGACATCATGTATGTTAGCATCATTATCATCAGTGATAATAAAGTCATCCACTTAAATTACTAACAATATGATCCCTCTATCTATCTTTTTCACATAAAGTGAAAAATCATTGGTGGATATCTAAAATCCAATGGTAACAAGTTACTCGTCGATCTTGTTTGATCATGCTCTAGGTGCTTGCATCAAGCCATACAAGGCTTTGCATAACCTACACACAAAATCTAGATGTACATCACTCTTATAACCTGGTGGTTGCATTATGTAAACTTTTTCTTGAAAATCACCATGCAAGAACACATTCTTTACATCCATCTGATGTAAAGACCAACCCTTTTCTATCTAGCCATAACAATGACAACTCTCATGGTTTCCATTCTCGTGATTGGACTCAATGTCTCCTCATTGTTATAGATTGTCCATCCGACCCTCTGTGGTTAATTGGGGACGCCTCATTACCACTCTGTTTGTAGCATGACACATGGGTGATTCCGAATATTCCATGTGCAGGACATGAAAATTTAGGAATGGCTAGAACTAAGTGTTGGATTTAATCCTTATGTGTTGTTATGTAACTTTAGTATGTGTTGCTAATGTGTAATGTGTTTGAATGGACAACCTGTAGGTTGGTGAGATTGACGAGCTTTGTGCTCATAAGCTGATATGGCTGGGACGTGATGGTGGTAATAGCTATTACTGGAGAAGGTTCTCATTTTTGGTATTTTGGCTTACTACGTGATATTTTGTATTATTGTTGGCCACCCACTTTTGTTATACTTGGGCATGGACCTATTAATTTTATTGCACGACATGAATTAGTCCTTGGGGTTCTTTATGTATTTTTCCTTTAGTTAAAATCCAAAGGGTAAAGTAGACAAGATTCAAGAACCCATGGATAAAAGCTTAAAGGGTTATGGGAAATTCTTGAGCAGGATTTAGATGAAGGGCTATGGTTAGATGATGGGCTATGGTTAAATGTAAACTTTTGATCAAAACCACCTCTGTCAAACCAAAACCACCCTTCTTCCCAAAACTACCTTTCTGAATTTTAATCCTCTCCATAATCCATCACTATGGAGGGAATCCAAAATTTGAGGAGAAAAAAGCCCTATTTTTAAAATTGCTAAGCACCTTGTATGCTCAAAATCCATAATTTTCAAGCTTTTAAAAGAGAGAGAAATTGGCCAAGTCACCCATTAATCAAGCAAAATTTTCAAGCTTTTAAAAGAGAAAGTGAAGCTTAATTTTATTCTTCCTTCCATTCGGGTGGCGGGCTCCTCCTTTTTCGTTTTTCACTGAAGCGCACAGTGCTATTTACGTTTGTGGTGGAGAGGCTTCTTTTACAAAGCTTTGGTTAAAACTTCAAGAAAAAAGGACCCTCAATTTTTATAGTTTTTCTTTAAAAAATAGAGAGATAAAGGGCTTATGCGTTGGCAGGCGGCTCTCTTACAACCGTGAAGAGTCTTGTTAAAAATCTTTAGTTAAAAAAAGAAGAAGCTTGTTTTAAATATTTTTAAGCCCAAAAATCTTATTATTAGTAAATCTCATAAAATCTTATAAGATTTACAATGTATAAGCTCTAAAAGCTTATATTATTACAAGCTTAGCATCCCTCTTTAGCCTATAAAAAAGAAAGAAAAGTTCTACCAAAGCAAAAACTCAGCAATTCAGAAAGAATTCCATAGTGATGCTTCTACAAGTTTAACATTAAAGTTTGGTCAAGAACTATTAAGTTATAAAAAAGAGAGGTAAGTAAGCCTTGACCTTTGTTTTATTAAATTGGCTGCTTTCAAGTTTTATCCTTTCTTTATTTTTGTCCTCTTTGGGTGTTTTTCAATTGCATTTAAGTTTGACCAAATCAAGCCAAATTAGTTAAGCTTAAAGCATAGCATAACTCATGTAATTAAAGATCTTTGCTTATTCTCTTGCCTTATACAAATGTGGGTTCACATGAAATCCTTGTTGGAAAATTTTCTTCATGTAAGATTCCTCCCTCCAGCTTTTGAGGTGTACAGGTGTAAGAACCTTCCCTTCTGATCTTAAAATTATTCCCCTCTCTGAAATAAAAGAAAGATCTTATTTTACCCTGTTTTGGCATGGAGAGAGAAAATGTCTAGAGGGAGGTAATTCAAAATTGAGATATTTTTGGATATGAAAATCTTCCTAATGTCTAAAATGGTTTCCCCTGAAACAAAAATTCAAAAAGAACTTTCCAATGTGCAATTGAAATTAATTGAAAATAGGTATAAAGGACCTTAGCCTAAGGGTCCAGATTTTCAAAAAAATTTAGATTATGGTCCAATTAAGGTTCCTATGGGCCAATAGGATAAATCCAAGTGTAGGGAGGAGATAAATTAAAGAATAAAAGAAAATCCCCCAAAAAATGAGTAAATACTCACATAAGATGAAGAATGGACTAAGGACCAAAGAAAATAATTTAAAAAACTGAATTTTGACACCTCAGTGTGGGGATCTCCCCTCATGAAGTAGACGCCTTTTTCTCATCATTACCCCCAATTCTTAATCAATAAAATGAGATATTTTTATCTCTCCTCTCTCCTATTTCAAAACTAGATCCAAAAAGTAAGCGCTGAACTGACCCAAAAATGGTCAAAAATTGACCAAACTGATCTGGAAAATTCTAGAATTGGTTTGCTTGGTTAGAGGCTCACTTTTTCCTATAAATAGAAGCCTTCCCCTTTGTAAAAGCTTAATGGTGTTTATGTACTGTTACTCTACTCCTGTCCTGAGCCATCTACATTGAATTTTTTAATAATTCAATTGTTTTTGGTCTAATCCTCTCCAAAGTGAATTGGTGGCCACTCTTGCTTCAAACAAGAGTAGAACCCTCAATCCCTCAAGCCAAAGGAGAGCTTACAAGCTCCATGTAAGCTAATTTTCTTACTTGTTCAATAAAAAGTCTATGGTTTTCTTGATTTTTATGTTTTGTAGATGTTTGAATTAAATTCAAATGCTATGCCTTTGATAAAAAGGTGACCCCCTTCTCTTCTTTACATTCCAACCTTTCTCAATTCTAGAAAGATTAACTAAGGGATTAACTAAACTCTTCTTATTGTTTACTCTCTTGAATTTAGAAAATTGTGTGGATTAGAGTTCTATAAATCTAATTTGGATTAATTTAAATTAAATAAATAATGATAAAAATGAGAAATGGTCAGCCATACAAAGGAGGTTATGGCAAAATTTTCCAAAATTTTATGGAAAAGAAAGTTTGTTTTTATGTTATTCCAAAAGAGTAATTCCCACCGTTTTTGCATCTAAAAGAAATATTCTAATTGCTCCATGTACATATTCACCTATGAATATGCATGGATATCACTGATATTAATTATTAAAATTGATTTCTATGCATAAAAAGATGCATAATGGGAATTTTTTATTATAAAAGTGTTATTCTCATTAAATTTGTTTTTTATGCATAGAAAGATGCATAAAGGAAATTTTTTTATTACAAAAGTGCTATTCTTATTAAATTTGAATTCTATGCATAGAAAGATGCATAATGGAAATTTTTTAATTATAAAAGTGTTTTTCTCATTAAATTTGATTTTTATGCATAGAAAGATGCATAAAGGAAATTTTTTTAATTACAAGTGTTATTCTTATTAAATTTGATTTCTATGCATAGAAAGATGCAAAATGAAAATTTTTTATTATAAAAGTGTTATTCTCATTAAAATTGATTTTTATGCATAGAAAGATGCATAAAGAAATTTTTTTATTACAAAAGTGTTATTCTTATTAAATTTGATTTCTAAGCATTGAAAGATGCATAATGAAATTTTTTTAATTATAAAAGTGTTATTCTCATTAAATTTGATTTTTATGCATAGAAAGATGCATAAAGGAAATTTTTTTAATTACAAAAGTGTTATTCTTATTAAATTTGATTTTTATGCATAGAAAGATGCATAAAGAAAAATTTCTTATCATAAAAGTGTTATTCTCATTAAAATTGATTTTTATGCATAGAAAGATGCATAAAGGAATTTTTTTATTACAAAAAGTGTTATTCTTATTAAATTTGATTTTTATGCATAGAAAGATGCATAAAGGAATTTTTTTATTACAAAAGAGTTATTCTTATTATTAAATTTGATTTTTATGCATAGAAAGATGCATAAAGGAAATTTTTTATTACAAAAAGTGTTATTCTTATTAAATTTGATTTCTATGCATAGAAAGATGCATAAAGGAATTTTTTTATTACAAAAGTGTTATTCTTATTAAAATTGATTTTTATGCATAGAAAGATGCATAAAGGAATTTTTTTATTATAAAAGCGTTATTCTCATAAAAATTGATTTTTATGCATAAATAGATGCATAAAGAAATTCTTTTTTATATATAAAAGTGTTATTCCCATTGAAGTTGATTTTTATGCATAAAGAATTTTTATATCAAAATTAGAATTCTCTTAAATTCTATGTTTAAATTCTATGAGTATTTGATAAATGAATAATTAAACACACTAAGAGAGAAATTTCTATCGTTTTATATTCACACGGATTGTAAGAAGAAAATTTAGGAAATCTATCGAGATCGAAATATTCAGATAAATGATTAATTTATTCCTCATTGGAATTCATATCTAATTTAGAAATCAGTTAAGTGAATATTCAAAGAAAGAAATTCAGTAAAATAGTAACTGAATTATCAAACCTTTTCGAGAAAGATAGTTCAGGAAAAATCTTATCCGACTCGAACCTTGAATCAGACTATGACCAAGACCAAACTCTTTCGTCAGTTTAGAGGAAAGGTGTGACCAGTTTAGAAAAATACACTCAAAACTCTGCCAAATCTGAAACTAAGTTTGAGAACCTTCAAATTGATATGTGGATCAAGGTTATAGAATTAGAGGAATTCAGGTATGAAATTCAAAATTCCGATCAAGGAGTTTTGGGGATACTGATTCAAGAAATACTCCTTGTCTTCAAAAGAAAATCAAACTGAAAACTTGCTTAGAACCCTGTTTTCTTAAAGGATTGTTTTATGCCAGAATGGAGGGATGTGAATGTGTATGTGAAGAATAGATGTGGATGTGTATGTGATGAAAATGGATGTAAATGTGTATGTGAAGAATGGATGTGAATGTGTATGTGAAGAATGGATGTGGATGTATGTGCAAGAATGGATGTGGATGTGTATGTGAAAGAATGGATGTAGATGTATGTGAAAGAATGGATGTGGATGTGGATGTGTATGTGAAAGAATGGATGTAGATATATGTGAAAGAATGGATGTGGATGTGTATGTGAAAGAATGTGATGTGATGTGACATGAATATATGTGGATGTGAAGTGATAGATATGAATGTATGGATAGATGTGGGTAGTCGTACATGTGAACGATTGGATGGATGTGGATGAATGAGATGAGATGTGTATGAATGAGATATGATGTGGATGGATGTGATGTGATGTGAATCAGGATGTGAATGAATGAGATGTGAATGAATGAGATGTGATGTGAAATGGATGTGATATAAATTGAGATAGATGTGAATGGATGATACGTGATGTGATGTGAAACGGGATAGATGTGAATAGGAGATGTGATGTGAATGGATAAGATGTGGATATGGGTAGATGCGAGTGGATGAGATCTGATGAGGATAAATGAGGAAAGATGTGATGAGATGAAAATGATGTGATTGGATGAGAATGGGAATACATATGAAATGGATGTGGATTAAATAATGTGGATTGATGTGGAACAATGTGGAAAGACGAGAGTTAGTTATAGAAACTGTATTTATGACCTGTTTTTAAATGATTGTTTTATGTCAAGAATGCTGGGGAAGCATTTTGACCGTCTTGTGAATGAGGTCATGGAGACCTAGCTGATAAAGTTGCAACAACTGACGGAGAGTCAATTGAGGACTATTTTTATGAATAAAGACATAAATACCCAAGAAGTGGAAGGATGCTGACACTTCTTTTGGGGGAGAGATTGCACCCAATATTGTGTTGAAGGTGATTTCTACTCTATCTCTTTTTTTTATGTTATTTTATGCTCATCTTATCAATTTAAATTCAATTCTATGGTTTAGTCTTTGTTGTATATGTGAGTTTTGTATTATTCTTCTCAAAAAGTATTTGGGATCCCTTGTCACTCATAGTTAATGCCATATGTTTACACATAACCCTTGGCAACTAGTATTGCCTTATGCCTATTCATAGACCCATTTGATTTATGCTTGACCAAATGTGTCCACATAAATCCAATTATCAGGAAAAGACAGTAATTCCCATACCTACACACACTTGGATCACTGTCGGCGGGTATCCTAAAAAAAGCCCTAGTTCTTCATGCACTAGGAGCACTAGGAGTAACCAATAATGGATTTCCAAGCTCCTCATCAAGGTTATGCTTGGACTATTAGAGTTACCATACATAGAAGAGTGACTTGCTGACACATCAAGCACAAATGATTGATCTACCTTTTCCTTCCCTTTACATGATACATGTGTACTAGCACCTGTAGTACCATGAGATGATGCATCTATATTCCTTGCATCTATCCTCAACTTCCATGATAATGGACCACCATTGGATCCATTGCTACTCTCTAGGTCCACTAAGCACGAGTGATTGTTTCTCTATATGTGGGACATCATCATTACTTCTTACATCTGCATCTTCAGTTGTCTTCATTGGTGCATACCACCTATTCATCTCATCAAAGGCAACATCTCTCCTTACTCACATCTCATGAGTGGTAGGGTTATAGAATCTATAACCTTTCTGCTTCGAAGTATAACTATTGAAATTACTTTTTTTCTACCTTTGGATCTAACTTGGTTGTCACTTCATCAGGAACATGCACATATGTAATGCATCCAAACACTTTCAACAACTGAGACACATCTGGTTTTATGCATGTAAACTTTTGTTTAAGCATCATGCCATGAATAGATGCAATGGGTGTCCTAGTCATAATGTAGATAACAGTTGTTACTACTTCACCCTAAAAATAATATGGCATATTCTTTTCAGATATCGAGGCACGAGCAGCTTCTACAATGTGCATGTTTTTCCTTTGTGCAACACCATTCTGTTGCATAGTGTACCTACATGTGAATTGCCTCTTGATTTCCTGTTTATTCTCCCCCATGATTTAATCTTAGACATTTGATTTACATACCTTTTTCCTTCTTGACCAAGGCTTTAAATCTCTAAAAGTGAACAAATATATCCCTTTTCTCCTTTCATGAAGTAAACCCACACTCAAAGTGAGCGAATATCTCCCTTTTCTCCTTGATGATGTAAACCCACATTTTTCTAGTGTGATTATCAATGAATGTAAGATAGTTCATGTAACATGTAATTGTTGCAGTCTTGGTCGATCCCCATACATCAGAATGTATAACATCCAAATGGCCTCGCACTCCCATGGTTTTCATGTGGGAAAGCATGTTTGGCATGCTACATAATTTATGCATACCATCAACCTTAAACTTCGGCAAACCTATCATAATATTTTGGGTCTATATAGACTTCAATCCAATGTATATTCACATGACTAATGTGCTTGTGTCATATGTCAATATTTACAATGACACATGTCCCATGAATAAACATGGTTACCTTTACCTCATGCATGTTTGGCTTACTTACCAACAAGCTTGTTTGGCCTACTTACTAACAAGCTGTCATGTTTCACATACTTTGTGTATACCATCAATCTTAAGCTTTGACAAGCCTGCAATAATATTTTGGGCTTGCATAGACTTTAATTGCTACTCTATATTCACATGACCAATGCACTTGTGCCATATATTGGCACTAGAATCCATATACCAAATATCTCTCGATTTTGACACATCTCGTGTCATGGAATTGAGCATGCTAATGTTATGTCACAAATAGTCGCTCACTTCTATCATCACCCTATTTATTTGATGTATAATTACCTTGCTGCAGCTTTTCACTTTTGATATCATTGTGATTTATAGCAGTCCTTTGTAATGTGCCTTGCTTTGCTGTAATACTAATAGCACTCCATGCTATTTGTATTTTGCTTTCTTTGGTAACAACCTTGGCCTCTCTAGTTCCCCAATCTTTAATGTGGTATCTTCTAGCTATTTGTACATCAGGTTCTTATTATTGTGGCAGCTCATGATTACTATTTGTAAAGCGACCTGCATCTTGGCCTCTAGATGATGATCTGCCTCTTCCTCTACCCGTATCCAAGTAGAAGGCCTAATTATATGAATTCTCAGAGGATGAACCTCCCCTAATATTTATCTCCTCACATGGCTGAGGAGAGAAATTAGTTCCTTAAAATCAAGAAATTTCTCTCGAACTCCAATAATGGAGGTCTTGAGCTTATTGTATTCCTTACCAACACCTCCATTGAAGTTCTCTCAAACTCTAATGGAGGTTTAAAACTGATTGTATTCCTTGCTAAGATCTCAATTACTCCAATGGATGTCTAAAACTAAATGTATTCCTTGCCAAGATCATTCAAGGTCACTAATACCATATCATCACCGTCATCTACTGGTGATCCAAAAATAGAAGCAAGGGCATTTTCAAGCCCTTTAGCCTTCACTAAGTAATCATTTATACTTAACTTTCCTCTAGTCACATTATGCAGCTTCTACTTTAGATACATTTTTTGAGCTTGAGTGTTTGTAGTCACCAAGGTGTCCCAATCCTCCTTGGGCATTTATGCATCTTGTATATGCATAATCATAGACTCTATGACACTGATAGTAACACATTTTAGGCTCTTTCATGCCATTTTTTAAATGCTCGTACCTGTTGTGGAGTGGGATATTCTTCATTGATTTCTGGCTCCTTTTCATCACCTGTGAAATGAACTCCCAATATTCTTTTTGGTTATCTTGAATTTCCAAGCTCAGAAATTATTCTTGTCCAACTTCTTGCTTATAATTTGTGACAAGCTGTTAGACATCTTTACTTGTAGACAACTTAAACAGTTTTGTAAAAAACTTTTTCACTTGCTACAAACCTACAATCTCCATTACAATGATATTATATATAGACCTATTATATTGCAACTATATGTAAACCAGTCACATATATGTTTATGTGAACTAGTCACATAAACATACATCCACCAATAACCTGAAAGTCTTAGATTCTCTACACAGAGTGTCTTATAACCAAATTTTTGTTGCAACTTTTCAAAGAACCAAAAATTTGGCACTCACGTGAAAAAACATACAAAGCCAAAATAGGACCCGAAAAGCACAAGAATCGCAATGAAATGCGCAAAAGTTCAGTTAACAACATGGTCTTCTTCCTTCATCTAGGAGGAAGCCTCAATCTCAGATAGTGACTTCCCTATTTGTCTAAAGCTCTCAAAGCTATCCAAAGGTGTTGCTCCAAAATCAAACTTAAGTGCATTATGGCCCCTCTCAACATACACAACATTTGAAGCAGTGGCATCTATTATGGCCCCTATTTTTTTCCAAGCACACTGGAGGCAAAATATGCACAGGAAGCATCAGATCACTTGCAAAGGTATATTACAGAAGGCCCAAGTAATATTCATAATCTCAAAATGAGCCTATAGTAGAAGGACAAGGAACTCCAAGATTGTAAACAAGAACTACTACTGTGAAAGGACAAGGAGCTCCAAGATTGTGAAAGGCTGAACTACTACTGGCAAAGGCTGAACTATAAGAAAGGAAAAAAGATAAAAGAAAAACTCATAGGATTGCAAGAAACAAACAAAAATATAACCAAAGAGCTAGCCAACCGCAACTCAATTGTGGCTAAGCACAAGCAAGAAACTAGGATTGTCAAGGAGGGCCTAGTTGAGGAAACTGACAAAGAAGATGAGGCTAAGCAAAGAGCAGACAACATAATGAGAGAACACCAGAGCATGTAGGAAAGAGACAAGGACTAAGAAACAAAAAAAATATAACCAAAGAGCTAGCCAACCGCAGCTCAATTGTGGCTAAGCACAAGCAAGAAACTAGGATTGTCAAGGAGGGCCTAGTTGAGGAAACTGACAAAGAAGATGAGGCTAAGCAAAGAGCAGACAACATAATGAGAGAACACCAGAGCATGTAGGAAAGAGACAAGGACTGTCAAGTCGGCGGCCCAAGAGAAGACCAGGTTTAGTAGTTTATGATGCATAGATCACCCCAGTTATGGATGAATGGGAAGAACATGCCACAAATGAGCTACACTATACAACAAGAAAAGATCTCCACAGGAGGGAGCTAGTGCTCGAACAAATACAGAAATAGATAAAATACTTGGGAGAGGAAGAAGATGAGGGAGCACATAATGGCTACTTTCTGAATTTTTAGAGACTAGAAGAAAGGGAAGGACTAGCATACGGATGCCTTAGTAAAAGGCAAAGGGCATATAGCCCCAGGTGTATGTTTTTGCAACAAGCACAACGATTAGGAGGTCCCCAGCCATCTCAGCTAGGATAGAACATAATAATTGTGTCCAAAAAAGCCTCCTAGTAGCCTCCCATCAAGCATGCAAAGCATGGGATCCATCCTTGGGCATGCCAGGTGTTGGTGTACCAAATTTAAGTGTTCACCGTCGGACAAACTATGCTAGCTCAACTCTAATGGTTGTCGATGATGCCATGATGTTCCATCATGATTAGGAGTTCTATTTGGATAACAAATTTTCTTTGTAACTATCTTGGGGGCCAACAGGTAGTACCCAATTGAGTCCATGTAAGTAGGACATCAAAATGGATGTGTAGCCTAAAGGCGAGGGAGAGGGAGGGTATGTGTGAGCTTTGAGTCTAGAAAGCAGAGTATGACATTGTATTGAGTAGACAGACTTGGTTGTTTTTGCATGAATGTAATTTGAAGGAGTTCTTGGGGGCTGTTTGGCTTGGTTATGTTTTGGAAAGCAAAGAGTTATCGTACTATTCAATGTGCTAAGCCTCTTGGCCATTTTCATGACTATCTTATGATTTTTTTTTTTTGCAAATATGAGCTATGCCATGCTAGTGTCTAGATGTTGTCTGGACTCTAGTCTAGGCATCGGTGGGAACCTGATTGAGATAGCTCCTACAGAGACTTGTGTGGTGCTAGTGACCACCTCATTGCATTGAGCACAATAAGATAGCACGGTTGCAAGACGTCGGCTCTGGTGGGTGGTCTTGAACCACTGAAGTGTCGAGTTTAACCAGATGGTGACATTGCTATACCCTCTTCTCCCCAATATACCAAAGCAAGACTTCCTGTAATTAAGCGGGATATAAATCCACATGGCAACACATGATTACAATTTTCGGGAAGTGTCTTGCATGAACTCTATTATAGCTAGTCACTATTTTGTTGTGTGTATTGGTGGGGGAAGGGATCTTAATGGTGTAACCTATGTAGATGTTATGGCAGTAAGGTTGGTTTTCAACTCACTACCTATAAGTACGCATCATATCACATTCGACCCTTTTTTAGTGTCGCTTTGTGTTTGGAAAACGAGGAAGACACCAAAAGATAAATGTGTGAATATTTAATACGAAACACAAGTATTTGTTAAATAAAAACAACCATCAGGCTTTGTCCAAAAAATAGCTTTTGGGGGATTTCTAAATGTGTGAACATTTAATATGAAACACAAGTATTTGTTAAATACAAACAACCATCAGGCTTTGTCCAAAAAATAGCTTTTGGGGGATTTCTAAATGTTCAATGTTGGATTGACCATGCCTAGCATTGAATCACCCCTACATGCTCCTCAACTTGGACCTTGACAAGGCCTATGATCTGGTTTGATGAGATTTCATGCTTGTTGTCATGGATAAGATGGGGTTTGCCAAGCTTTGGTAGTAATGGTCCAACCCCTACTGGTTATGCCACCTCTAAATATAATCAACAGAGCTTTCATTGTGGGGAATTCACCCTCAACAAGTGGTAAGTCCTACAAGGTTGTCCCTTAGCTCCTTAGCTACCCTACTGTTCTCTATTGTGACTGAACCTCTTTTGGCCAATGTTTGGTATTTCCCAGAAAGAGGCCACATTAAAGGACTTCCCCTTCAAGAGATGATTACCCTTCAAGAGATGATTACCAATGTTTGGTATTTCCCAGAAAGAGGCCACATTAAAGGACTTCCCCTTCAAGAGATGATTACCCTTCAAGAGATGATTACCAATGTTTGGTATTTCTAAGAAAGAGGCCACATTAAAGGACTTCCCCTTCAAGATTACCCAATTCTTGCAGATGGTAACAATTCTATTCTAGAGTATGAAGACTCTAATGGTGACACTTTCTTGAAATGGTGCATGATTTCTTTGAGTTATCAGGATCAATCAACACTACCAAAAAATTGGAAGTTGTACTATTGGAAAGAGGAGCCAGGGATGCCAAAGTACGACTTCAAGTGGATCACACATGGCCATGTTTCCGTATAGGAGCTAACATTTTGACTGGTTTTATTGGGTATTTTATATATTTTTCTCTTATTTATTTGTCATGTGCCAGTCGGCTAGCCTAGAAGGAGTCGACCAGCTCTCACATTGTTAAAATCCTAAGATCTCTCTAGATAATTGTTATGCATAAACATGCATAAATCAGGCATAAACTCAACCACCCGCCGACCACCCCCAAGCCCAAGAGATGCACACAAATTATAAATGAAATACATCATACCTCTACCTTGATGTCCCATACCATCAAGAGGTATAACTCCAATCCAATAGCATGTAGCTGTAGTGTGAAATGATAGGTGAGTAGATATGGGCCTCTACACAAGAGACCATAGCCTAAGCCTCCAAGTCCCCAAGCCTCCAAGCCTCCCTTGAGTGTGCCGCCCATGCCCCTATTATATAGGCCTCGCTCTCAAGTGACTCTTGACTTTCCATTTCCCATGTGTGACCCTTGGATGCCTCACCCTAACCTTAACCCTTAAGGTTAGTCCTAACCCATGCTCCACTAGAGCTTGTTCCCATGCTCCCATGCTCACAAGCCTAATGTGCGTTAGCCTCCTAGTATATGCACACATAATGTGCATATAACATACTTCCCCTCTCTCAAAACATTGCACTCTTGCAATGAAAAGGAGAACTGCACTGAACAATATCAACCGACTCCTAAGTTGAATCCTCTATTTTCCTATCTTTCCACCTAGATTTAACCTTAGGGATTAGTCAACTACAAAGTTTCCTTTCCCTAAATTCAAGTACCTTAGCAGGTTCATGTGGAACATAGGATAAATCTTCGACTTCAAACAATGAGTTCTTGAGGAGTAATTGTGTTATCCTCACCTCCCAGTTTCCCTTTCAATCTATTGATACGAAAGACTGGATGAACTCTAACATGTGGAGGTAGTTTTAAGTTCAAATGCAACCGTGCCAATCTGATGTATAACTCGAAAATGGACCACAATATCTAGGAGATAAATTCGAGCATTTTTCTATTGACAAAGTTTGAGAATCTTTAGGAACTTTTAAATAAATCAACGCTCCTGGTTCAAAAGACCAAATTGAGCATTCTCAGCATAGAACCGTACCATATCCTGAGCACTCTTGATAGAATCCTGAGCTTCGGTCAGCATTTCCTACATATCACGCAAGAAATCCCTCGATGCATCAAGCTCGATATTCTTAAGATCGACATCAATAGGTGCCCTGGGTTGATACCCATACATAAGCATGCACAGACTAAAACCAATAGCCGTATATTTAAAACTGTTATAGGAAAATTCCATCATTAGAAGATATTTTTTCCAATTTGATGATTTTCTAGAGACATATGCATGAAGCATATACCCTACAATCTGATTCATACGCTCTGTTTGCCCATCAGATTGCGGATGATCAGAGCATATCACATTCAAAGTAACTTCCTCATTGTAAACCATTCGGAATAAAGTAGGAAAACATGGCATTATAACCAGCAGAAACCAGGGATTCATCGGCGCCCCGACATACCCACATCTGCATATGGAATAATCGATGTCCCGAGTTACCCATATCAACATAGAGCGTCATCAGTGCCTCGATGAGTCACATATGTCCATCCGTAAACAATCACGTTGACTATATAAATCACCTAAAGTACGGAACCAGAGAAAGAAATGCCAACAAAGGAAGAATCCAAATTTCCTTATCCGAATACAACAAGATAAACTTGTTTGAACTCTAAAGAAAGAGATTTCAACAAGTGAAAATGCCGACGAGATTATTCTCATCAAAACATGTAGGCTATAGATAAAAGAAGTTTATCTAGAGAATGCCCACACTATAACTTCTAGTGAATTCAGAAAATGAGATTGACTTTGAATGTTGAGGTCAACATGCTAAGTGATGTAAGCAAAGCAGCAATCTTGAGCCCAAATTATCCCATAAGATAATATATGTGAGGGATCACTAGCGTCCCATACCACCATGATACCACCCATACATACCTTAACAATTTGAAAACTCTCTAGTATGCCGTCTAGGAAATATGAATAAAATTCTGTATAAAAGGAATAAGATGGCCTTATCCAGACTTTCACATACTAAAACCTGTCTCTATATACCTGAGACTACATTAAGGAATAATCCTTATCGAGTACATCATTAGAAAAGAATTTTGAATTATTGTCGCCTTTCTAATGATAACTACCCAAAACACAATAAAGTTAGGGTAGAAAAAATAACTCACCTAGATATATAAGCAACTAGGTATCTGAGTTGGAATATATACAAGAGTACAAGCAATATACTCCAAAATTATGTACACAAAACGAAGGCAAATGCTACCTTCAAAGCACATGATATTATTCAAAAGATCAAAAGATCCTTATAAAATCATGGATAAAGGCATAGAAGCTCCTCAAATCCATGAAAACCATAGTTGATCAATAAAAATCAATGCATACCATCTAATGGACCTTAATCATGCCAAAAGAAGCATTAAAATTGGTGGCCAACTCATCAATATCCAGAGTATATGAACGTGGTGTCGTTCAAGTAAAACTCCAAAGTAAGCAAGTGAAACACGTGTGTAACACTCATTAAAAAACCCCTAGACACAAGTGATCTAGGTAGAACCTGATGAGTCCATATAAAACTTGGAAAACATTCAATAAAATCCACCATGATAGAATTTGTCTTAGGCTTAAGAAATTAAGCACAAACCACACTTAAACAAGTGCAAAATAAATTATCATGGAAAAGTGTCAAAGGTGAAACACACTTTGAACGCAAATTATAGCCATCAAAAGAAATTCAGAAATATGTCCAAAAAGAATGGCTAAACAATGGTAAAAAATCATGAAAACATCGTTTAAAATTAATCCAAACAGAAATATCCATTAATACAAGGTATAATCGTATTAATAATATGCGAATAACCCGCATCCATCTAATGTCAGCACGAAAAAACATACTTCAACATTAAATAACCCTCGAAAATATTAAATTCTTGAGAAAAAAAATTATCATGATTTTTTCTTAATTTTTCTTAATTTTGTAAGGCCTCAAAATACGATAATTTTGAATTCCACCAAACCTATCTTATGGCATTCCAAACCTATATTTTTCTTAAAAAAAATTAACAATTTAATTTGCCAAAATACCATTGATATTTAAAAAATATCAATTTTTAGGATTTCTAAAAATAATTTCTAGAATATTCCTAATTTTTCCTGAGAATCCCATTATTCACGAAATTTTCAATTCTGCTTGACAATTCTCAAATCCAATGAAAATTTACAATTTTAATGGATTTTCTAATTTTTTGGGCCAAAAAATATATTTTAAAGGAATTTGAATGGTCATGGGCGCCCGAATGGACACACCACAAACACCAACCCCACATTTTCTCGAAATTTAAAATAATCTTTTTCTAATTTTCTACTAATTTTTAGAAAATTTTAAAATTTATAATTTACCCAAACGCATTTAGAATACGAACAGTCAAAAAATTTTGGAATTCCAATGGTTTTCTCGGAATACGGAAAGCCAAAAGTTTCGGGAAAATGAAAAGACAAAAAAAAAATCGGAATGTGAAAGGTCAAAAGTTTTCGGAATACGGAAGGTCAAAAGTTTTTCCGAAATTGGGAAAGCCAAAAGGTTTCCCGGGAATGCGGAAAGCCAAGAGTTTTCAAGAATTCTAGAAATTTTCAGAGAATTTTTTTTCTCAAAATTCGGATTTTCCTCTCTTTTTTAGGCTTTTTTGAAAAAGAATTCAAAAGCTTTTTTGTAATAATAAAAAACTTATTTTTTTAAAAAAATAAAAAAACATTAATAAGCTTTATAGAAAAGCTTATGTAAAATTTTTTGGAGGGGGGGCGATTTTCGCCCGACGTGCGCCAAAATCCAAGAGAGGGAGAGGTCTCCCTCTCCACTCTCCCTCTCCACTCTCCTCTCTTCTTTTTCTCTAATTCAACTCTCTACTCTCACCACCCCAACTCTTCTCCCTCTCTGTTAATCATTAATCAGAGAGATTAATTTTTAATTAATCTCCTTAATCATAATTATGATTAATATTAATAAAAATGTAATTTTTTAAGAGGTGGTTTATAAATGCGAGAGAAAATAGAAGAAAATTCAGAATTGAGAGACGAAGAGGGTCCCACGCACACGGGAGAGCATTCCATGCATCAACATGCTACCCTCTACTGAATTTCAGCAGAAAATCGACAGAAATTTGATCGTATACCCGCGAAAAATCCCGCAAAAATGTATAAAAAAATACATTTTTAACCATAAAAATGCTCAAAAAAACTCTTAAAAATTAGGAAAAAATTACCAAAAATTTTAAAAATTTAGTAAATCCATTCTACCAAAAATATCCACAGTAAAATATGTGGTATTTTTGTATAATGCTTATTTTAAACCATAAAAAAAAAGAAAAAAATAGCATTAAACTCACGAAATTTCTCCGCAATGTAAATTCGTCCATTGAATTGTAGTAACATGCGTTCCAATCGGCCATATCAACGATCCACGTGCAAATCATCAACACAAATCAATAAAATAACATTTTTATTAGTAAATATTAAAATTTACTTCAAAAAAATCAACAAGAATTAACTAGAGATTGCTCTGATACCGCTATTAAAACCCTAAGATCTCTCTAGATAATTGTTATGCATAAACATGCATAAATCAGGCATAAACTCAACCACCCGACCACGCTCGACCAAGGGATGCACACATGAATTATAAATGAAATGCATCATACCTCTTCCTTGATGTCCCATACCATCAAGAGGTATAACTCCAATCCAATAGCATGTAGCTATAGTGTGAAATGGTAGGTGAGTAGATATGGACCTCTACACAAGAGACCATAGCCCCCAAGCCTCCAAGCCTCCTTGAGTGTGCCCCATGTCCCTATTATATAGGAGGGCCCTCTAGTGACTCTTGAATTTCTATTTCCTATGTGTGACCCTTGGATGCCTGACCCTAATCTTAACCCTTAAGGTTAGTCCTAACCCATGCTCCACTAGAGCTTGTTCCCATGCTCCCATGCTCACAAGCCTAATGTGAGTTAGTCTCCTAGTATATGCACACATAATGTGCATATAACACACATGGACTATATAAGGAGTTCCCCCATTATTCACTAATCCATCCATTTCCTTGCATAAGTTCAACATTCTCTTGCTGGCCTATTGCCATTGTAAAGCTTCAAGCCAATATAAAAGGTAATCTTGTCCACAAGCTCTCTCTACTCTCTCTCGTCTTGTTTATGCTTCCGCCTGTACATTCTCAATCACACCTTAGTGAAGATATACAACATAAATACTCAAGCTTAGCAAAGTAAGAGTTGCATAATGTGATCAAAGAAAAGTTGAGCATAAATGATTACTTGGTGAAGGTGAAAGGGATTTTGCAGACACCCTTGCTTTTATTGGATTGCCACCAGTAGATGATGATTCATAATAACTTTCTTGATTTTCAAGAATTGATTTCACTTCTCAATCAGTGGAGAAGATGGATATTGGGCAAATCCTCTGGAAATTCAAGTGAGGAGATGAATAATGGGGGGAGGTTCATCCTCTAAAAATTTAAATGAGTAGGCCCTCTACTCAGATATAGGTAGAGGCAGAGAGAGATCATCATCTAGAGGCCGAGGAGTAGGCCGGTTTGGAAACATAAATCATGGGCAATAATAACAACAAGAATCAAATATGCAGATAGGTGAAAGAGGCCACTCTAGAGGCAGAGGGAGCCATACAGGCCGAGGTGGTTGGCAAAGAAATCAAAATACAAATAGTATAGAGTGCTATTATTGTGCCAAACAGTGGCACATGGCAAAGGACTACTATAAAAAGTAGAATGATACTAAAGTAAAAAGTTGCAAGCCGAGGTAACACGATAGGAGATTTCTCAAGAAGATATTTGGTATGTGGATTTTGGCGCTTCTAACCACATAACCACATGGTAAGGGATTTAGAGATGCAAAAAATAAAAAAAACCAAGTGATGTAGAAATAGTTGATGATACTACGCATCCCATTGTGCATATTAGTAAAGTGTTTCTGTTGATGAAACAGATGATAAAATGAAGTACTTGGCAGATGTACTTCATGTTTCAAACTTTACCTACAAAAAACTGTACTTTACCTACAAAAAACTTGGTCTTTGTTGGACAAATGGTTGAGTAAGGTCTACAAGTAAGGTTCAATCCTCAAGGGTGTTTTATGGAAGACTCCAAAAATCAATACCACTTAATTGCAAAGGGTAATAGAAATGGTAGGATATTTACTTTAGATGTTAGTACGCTTAAGGTGAAGGAAATCATGTTTGCACATGGGGCATGTATCATTATAGATATCGACATATAACACAAGTGCATTGGTAATGTGAATATACAGTAACTGAAATCAATGTCAGCTTCTGCTGTTAGCAGTCAGAAGGCTCTGTGTTTTGACGGGAATTCTGTGACAGCTGTGAGTCTGCTGTTTGTCAGCCAATCCCATTTGTCTTAATTTAGTTTTCCTTCTCTCTCTCTCTCTCTCTCTCTCTCTCTCTCTCTCTCTCATTTAAGCTTGTGGTTGCTTGCTTTGATTGTTGGTGTATGTGAGTTGGAATGGTAGTGCTCTCCCTTCTCTTCTCTTCTACCTTATGGTTGCTTGCTTTGATTGTTGGTGTATGTGAGTTGGAATGGTAGTGCTCTCCCTTCTCTTCTCTTCTGCCTTCTCATTGCTATCTACCATGTTCCATTTGCATACGATTGATATGAGGTAAAGGTTGAGCTCTCCATAGCTCCTTCCCTCTTGCTCACTACATAGCATTGGATCTCTCCTTGGGTGACACAAGGAGAGTGAGGACAAATGGTCGAGCAAGGTCTACAAGGAAGGTTCAATCTCAAGGGTGTTTTATGGAAGACTCTAAAAATCAATGTTGCTTGATTGCAAAGGGTAATAAAAATGGCAGGATATTTACTTTGGATGTTAACATGCCTAAGGTGAAGGTATGTGTCATTAGAGATATTGACATATGGACACAAACGCATTGGTCATGTGAATATACAGTATGTAAAGTCTATGCAGACCTAAAATATTATTGCAGGTTTGCCAAAGTTTAAGAATAATGTTATGCATAAAATATATGAAGCATACCAGAATGTGAAGCAAGCCAAACATACTTTCTCACACATAAAAAGCACATCAGTGTAAGGCCATTAGATGCTATACATTCGAATGTATGGGGATCGACTAAAGCTACAACAAATACAAGTTGTAGGTTTTATGTTACATTCATTTGATGATCATACTAGGAAAGTGTGGGTTTAGTTCATGAAGGAGAAAAGTGAGGTGTTTGCTCACTTTCAAGTATTTAAAGTCTTGGTCGAGAAGAAAAAAGGCATGTAAATAAAATGCCTGAGATCAAGTGGTGGAGGAGAGTATTTTTCAAATGAGTTTTGTGATTTATTGAGAAAGTAGGGAATCAAGAGGCAATTAATATATATGCAAGTACACTCCGTAACGTAATAGTGTTGTAGAAAGGAAAAATAGGCATATTGCAGAAGTGACAGATGCCTTGATGTCTAAAAACAATATGCAACATCAACTACTGTTTATAAGACTTCCACTGCAATTATTCGTGGTACGACACCGGAACAGAAGTTTACATGTATAAAATCACATGTGTCTCACTTGATAGTATTTGGATGTATTGCATGTGTACATGTTCTCAACAAAGTGAGAATAAAATTAGATCCAAAGGTAGAGAAATGTATCTTCATTTGTTATCTTTAGAGGAGAAAGGTCATAAATGTTATAACCCTATCACTCGTGAGATGCAAGTAAATAGAGATGTTGTCTTTGATGAGATAAATAGGTGGTATATACCAATGAAGGCAACAAAAGATGCAAATGTAAGAAGTAATGATGATGTCTCACATATACAACAGCAATCACAGATACTTAGTAAACCTAGAGAGTCCTTTAATAGTAGAGCCAATGTTAGTCCATGGTCAAGCAAGTTCAGGACACGTGTAAGTACACACGTATCACACAAAAAGAAAGAAAAGTAGATCAACCTTTTGTGCTTGATATGTCAACAGGTCACTCATATATGAATGGTGACTATAGCTACTCCGAGTAGAGTCTTGATGATGAGAAACTTGGCATTCTGTTAGTGGTTACTCCTTATCTAAGGAGAACCATAACTGTTTTGAGGACACTTGGCAACAATCCAGGCGTGCGTAATTCTATAAAAGTTAGATATCCTATCAATAGTGTTGACAAGTTAAGATATGATAGATATACAACCTATCATTATGCTTACATGGTTAAAATAATACAAAAGTTAAAGCCCACTTGCTTTGAACATGCACTTATAAATAAAAAATAAAAAAATGAAATGAATGAGAAGACGACAACATTGGATGCAAACACAACATAAGAGAAATGCCTTTGCCTAAAGAAAGGAAAGCAAGTGGATGTAAGTGAGTGTGAACATAGTTATTGGATTATTGCAAAAACACACTTAATTGGACAGTTATTTGGTTATTGTGTGAACACACTTGATTGGGCATTATTTTTAAAGTTGGTAAGATAGATAACCATCTCACTAACATAAGATACTATAAATAAGAGTCTAAGCCTTAGTCATATTCATTAATTGATTAGTCAATCACTATTGTGTAATTGAGAGTTTAAGAGTAATGGTATCATTGTGTATCTCTATTCAACATGTACATACTTTATGTTAGTACATGGTAGATTAGGTCATCTCTCTCTAATGTGTACTAAGCATGAATAGAGATACACTAATGTGTATCTCTATTCAACATGTACATACTTTATGTTAGTAATACATGGTAGATTAGGTCATCTCTCTCTAATGTGTACTAAGCATGAAGAAGCAGCAGTTTATTGCATAGATTTAAGTCACTGATTAGATGCTAATCACAATTGAGTATCTCTATTACATACTTCATGTTGGTAATACATGGTAGAGAGAGTTGTTAGGTTCACTAAGCATGGTACAACTCTCTATTACATACTTCATGTTAGTAATATATGGTAGATTAGGTACTCTCTCTCTAATGTGTATTGAGCATCATGAAGAAAGAGCTTGTTGCATGGTTTTAAGTCCTTGATTAGGGGCTAATCGTAATCAATCAATCACAAACACGCTTTCACAAGCACAAACAACCAGGCTCAACATTAACATATAACATACCACAATGTATGGATAATAACATGCAAAAGACCTTTATTCTAGAGTGTTAGTACGGTGAAACATTATCCAAATCAAATATGTAAAATCCGGTCAGGTTTTACATGGCACAGCCAATGCCACCAATATCCTTGACATCTACATCAGTGTGCAAATTGGATCAGCAAAACATAGCCCAAGCTTCCCCATGCCCTCTTCTATGAATCCAACTGAAATCAATTATTCTAAGCATTCCAATCAAAAACGCATTAACACCACGTATGAAGGCCCGTGCAAAACCCACATATTGAAACGCAAGTAAACCCAAAGCGCTAGCCCCTTCACTCAGCCAAATTGAATGGCAGAACTGCTCGAGCCAGAGGCTTCCATCTATTAAAAAACCATGGCAGCAGTGGAAAGCATGCTGCCACCCAGAGGATAAACACATGAGTATTAGCTGTTGGGCAGATTTCGTGAAGGTGAGGCTCTCCATCGGCAAGATATAGCTCATTTGTTCAATCCGAGGACTCCTGCATGTCTTCCATGTTTTTCTGCAGAGCACTCAATTCATATCCTGAGCAAGAAAATGCTCAATTCAGGGCCCCCAGTACCGTCCGGATTCATCATGTAGAAAGCTTCAGAGTCCTTGGACCCAACAACTCTCTCAAATCTGGCCCTCATGTACATGAGTTCACCATCCGGGCCTTCTTCATCCCCTTTCGGGAGCACACCGGCCCCCATGGAAATCGCCTGAACAAGGGTCAGAACCTGCAAATCTGTCTCAGAGCAATCCCTTCTGATGGCATAACCTGTCTTTCTGCCATTACAATACATGGTCCAAACAGGCTCTAAGAACAGTTTACCTCTGTTCTGTGTTCTCTCACACTCAAGGGCAATTCTGACAAGGCCAGAGGCCATCTCTTTGACAAGGGTATTGGTAGGGGTAGCCAATTCTAACAGTAAAACAGGCTGAGCTCTGGGATCATCTTGCACAGCAAAGTAGACATGGCCTTTTCTGTATCCAAAGAGGGTACCTGTAACCCTATTTCCTAAGGAGGGATGGTCTGAGCGGCCTGCAGGCAATGCTAGCCAAGACCTGCATGCAATGGGGGGCAAGGGGATGAGGTCCAGGATGGACCTGAACATGGTGAAAACCCGGCTTGCCCTCCGGCTATGGCTTTTCTGTGCAGGTATCAGAGAAAGAGTGCCTACCAGGGATGCCTCTGCTGCCTCCATCTCGCTCGCTTTCATCGACAGAAGCTCCCTGCTGCTGCTCGAAACTCGATCAATGGAGGCATGTGGCGCAACTCTCAGCCTCCGGCTGTGGCGAAATTTCTCGTTGCTCAGCATCTTGAGAAACAACAGTAATTAAGGTTTCCGGGGAATTCCTGCTTTCGAAAGGCTTAATTAGGGCTTTGAGTTCACCCTGCAGCTTTAAGAAGCCCTAAATAGGGTTTTGTTGCTAACAAAAAAACCTTTTCAAGGTTTTCTGTTTACCCTTCTGCGTTCAGAAACCCTATCTGTAGTTTTGCTGCTGAAAAATGCCTGGCGAGGAAACCAGGGACATGGAAATGCTGCTTCTACCCTCCCAATTGCATGCGTTACAACAAGGCCTAACAGAAAAAGAGCAACTCGACAGGCATTTCTAGAGAAAATTTTCTAGAAACCCTAATTGAAACAGGCTATGGTATGGCGAATTCTGCCCTAAAAATGCAAAGTACAGAAAACCCTATCGGAATGCGCGATGAAAGTTGAGGAAACCCTTAGGCAGATATGGTGATCTCTGAGATGGTCGCTAGACTCTCTACTGCAACGAGCTCAGCCGTTTTGCAGAAAGCTTGACACACGCCAGAGCTGAGCAGGGCTTTGAAGGACGCTGAACCGCAATGCGAAATAAAAGGGTAAGAGTCAGTCCCACTAAATTAATTCATTGTAGCATCCCACTAAATTAATTCATTGTAGCGTAAGCAGGAAAGAAAGACTTGTTATCTGTGATATGTAAGCACTTGTGTATATTTGAGTAATCTATACAATTGATCAATAAATACTGCATTTAAACAAATAATCATAGTTAACAATCTAATGAGGTGTTATTCCCCACCCCCACACACACACACACAATATCCATATCTTTTTCATTGTGTGTGTGTGTGTGTGTGTGTGAGAGAGAGAGAGAGAGAGAGAGAGAAAGAGAGAGAGTAATTGTTTTGTAAAGAGAGAGGGGGGGTGCATGCATCTACACACAATTTCTCTCACTATTAAGATGGCACTGCTTTTAGAATAAGCATTTTCACATTAGATGCTAATTTGGCATACCACCAAATCCACTAGAAGGGGTAGAGGAATGATCAATTCGTGAACAATTCTTTCCTTGAAGACCTTAAGACATGTGATAATTGAGTATTGATGAAGCAAACTCAGCATGTCAACCAATCACAAAAAGGGTGCGGTAGACTAATGGTGTTTTTAGACATCTCACTAGCAAGATTGCCCTATCCAAGGCTAATCGGCACTAATTGGATGTGGCAAGGATGTTAGTCTAGATAAAGGAAGAAATTTGTCAGCTCTTCCTAGTCAAGACGTTTTGTGGATTGGTTGATTTTATCCAAAGCACAAGATATAACTACTTCACTTTCCTTGTATGGATATCACTCTCACATTCCAAAGAAGAAAGATGTCTACAAAATTTCAATATAGAAGAGGCATGGATTGTTTTAAGACAAAATAATCACACAAGAATATATCTTATTCTCAAACTCAAAAAGATGTTTAGATCATCAATAGTTAATAAAAAGTGGTTCTCACAAGGCCGCACGTCCCTCCTATAACACAAGAAGTTGACACTAGCCATACCCAAGTAAGGGGTGGCATTTGGAGGCCACTTGATCTATAAGTTGTAGTTTTAAACACATTAACTCATCTTTCGTTCCCTTCAATCATCCTTGTTGCACCACTTAAAAAGTCAAGTTCACTTGTTAATACATAACTTATAACATTGTACCTTCCCTTCAAGCCTCCGATCCATTTTGCACCACTCCCTACATTTATAATGACTTAGTTACTTTGTCTTACAAATATGTGAATTCAAACCATCATGGTTATTTCCTTCAAATTTCCAACCTCATCTTATCATCTATTAATGTTGGTGAGTGAACAACCCTACACTTTAGCGTCAATGGATGTTGAGGGGCTTCACCGGCCGTTGGACATCATGAGTCGGTGGTCTTTCATTGCAACCTCTTTACAAACGAGTAGTACTTGGATGAGTTGAGAAGGACAAAAGCTATTTCATAGGACAAAAGAGGAGCTTGGCATCTTAGTTCTGGATAGAGATAAAAGAGTAGCTATGTTGAGGTGTGGCATATTACCAATTTATTAAGAAGAAGAATCTTGTAATCTATGGACTGTGTCTTATTGGATACATTTGGATCATCTGAGTATTGAAGCCTATCTGTGTGGCATCTAGATGTGCATCTTGTGTATCGCTCATGCACTCTTGTGCTGGGTTGCATTCATGTAGCTAAGCTCCTTGTGCTATGAATAGCATCAGGATCTCCTGACTCCTATCTTGAAGCCTTTTAGACTGATCTTTGGCTCATGTGGAGATTAAGAATGTCCCCAGTTCTTGTAGACTAGTACTGGGCATATTTTTCTCACTTATGGCATTGGGCACAAATAGATAGCTTGGCTAGATGACACTAGCTAGGTGGTCTAGAACCACTAAAGTGCTTTTCCCACTTATGGCATTGGGCATAGACAGATAGCTTGTCTAGAGGACACCAGCTAGGTGGTTCAGAACCATTGAAGCGGACATATGCTTTTGGTGATCTTGCTGGGGATATCCTACTCATGATTGAGGAGTGACTAACTAGGAAGATATGTCTTGTAGGGAAGCTCACTATTGAAACTGATTGCTCGAAATCTAGAAAGTGATAGGAATTTAGAAACGCTTGGAGGTTAGAAGAAACCTACATAGGAAATCTGAGTGGAGTACGCTAACCATGTTGTGGAAAGAGTGTGTTTACTGTGTCATGATAGGAGCTGTGGCCATGATAAGTGATTTCTAGAAGCTATGCACATGGAAGTTTCATGGAAAATGATGGACACTCATCCATATCAATTTGTTTTACCGGTGATGTAGGTAGTCGAGACTAAACAAAAAATGGTGGTGAGCCAAACAATGTAGATCAACTCTTGAGAGAAGGATTGTAACAACAGGAGAGTCGCATCAACAAAAGGCTATGAGGGAAGATGAACTCCAAGTTCACGAGGATCAAGTCAAGGAGTTCAAGAAATTAAAGAAGATTAAGGTTGAGTGGAGTAGTCTAACCATAGTGTAGAAAGAGTGTGGTTATTGCACCACGATAGGAGTTGTGGCCATGACAAGTGATTTCTAGAAGCTATGCACATGGAAGCTGCATGCAAAATGAAGGACACTCATCCAAATCAATTTGTTACCGACAATGTAGGTAGCCGAGACCAAACAAAAATGGTGGTGAGCTATAGCATGCAGATCAGCTCTAGAGAAAAGACTTACAACAACAATAGGAGAGCAGCTAAGAGGCTAAGAGGGAAGCCTAACTCCAAGATCAAGAGGATCAATGAAGTCAAGGAATTCAGGAAATTGAAGAAGATCAAGATTTTCAAGAAGGGCAAGGCAACGGTGGACAGCAACTAGTTTAGCAAAATAGAGGGAAGCTAGATAGAGGGAAGGAAGACCAAAGGGAAGCTAAACGACCTTAGCCAGTGCTGGCAATGGCACTAAAATACCCAAAGTTCAAAGGGAAGACTCGAATGCCCATGCCTTCTCATTCGAGCACATCGACTTATGTATTCATGTATGTTCGACATGTGTCTCATGGAACCGTTATGGTCCTTCGAAGACAATAATAAAATTTCATTTTATTCGAAGCCACATTTTTGGCCACCAGATCTCCAATAGCCTAGAAAATAGAGTTTTTTGCAACACTGGGAGAGGTAAAGCAACCAATTGGTATGTGTAGTATGGCTTGGAAAACTTTGAGACATTTGATGATCTTAAAAGTGCCTTCTTGAAGAGATTTCAGAAGGACAAGACAACAACCACATAAGTACTGGTGACCTAAAAGAAAAGGCCCATAGAAGACCACACTGCTAAGTTCAAAGCACTTCTGATGAGATTGGATCAAGGTGATAGACTAGCAATAGCTACCCTAAGCCAACAGTTCGTGGGCAAACATGCCCTAGTCAACAAATGCCAAAGAGAATATGATCCTAGATAGAGTACAAGAATGAAGATAAAATTTGTATCTCGTGGTGTTAAGTGATACATGATGGGAATAGATTTGGGTGCTTCTAGACCTAGAATGGATCTGGGAGAACGTGCTGCTAATTTTAGATCACTCGTGATGTGGACATTTCCTAATCAATAGAGAATATGGGACCAGATAGAGTACAAGAATGCAGATAGAAGTTGTATTGCGTGGGTCAATGCACCATTTGACCCCCATGTGACAGAGGATGGGACTAAATTTGAGTGCTTCCAAAATTGGAATGGATGTGCTTTTTTTTTTTGAAGTCGATCCATTTTTTTTTTGCAAAGTCAAGAAAAGGGTTCGACTGTTAACATAGCATCCACCGGGTGTGCCAAGTGTTGGCGAGTGAACAACCCTACAGTTCATTGTCAATGGTGGATGCTTAGGGGCTTGACCCGTAAATGGTCATGAGCCAATGATCTTTCATTGTAACAACCTCTTTAGAATGGGTAGTACTTAGATGAGATGAGAAGGATAAAAGGCTAGCTCATAGGACAAAAGAGGAGCTTGTTACACCTTAGTTCATGATAAAGAGAGAGTACTATGATGAGCTTGTCACACCTTGGTTCATGATGATAGAGAGAAGAGAGTACTATGATAAACTTTGGCACGAGCTATGGCATGTTGCCAGCTTGTTAAGAAGAAGAGTCTTATAAGCTATGGACTATGTCTTTACTAAATACATTTGGATCATCTGTGTATTAAAGTCCATTTGTAGTGTAACTCTATATACATCTTGTGTAATGCAGTTTAATGTTGTTAGATTTCGCTCATGCATTCTTGTGGACATTCACGTAGCTAAGTTCCTTACCTTATGTGAATAGCACCAGGCTCTTTTGACTCCTATCGGGATGCCTTTTGGACTAATCTCTGGCTTATTTGAACTAACCTCTATAATGTCCCTAGTTTTGTAGACTGCTGGTACTGGGCACGTTTTGCCCACTCATGGCATTGGGCACGTATAGATAGCTTGGCTAGATGTTGCCAGATGGGTGATCCAGAACCACTTAAGTGTTGGGCCTTGATCAGGCAACGACATTATGTAAGAAAAATATTAGTTGTACAGAGAAGGGCATATGACAACAAAATCTCCTAAAGAAGCTCTAAATTTCTAAAAAGTATTATGTCCTAAATTTTCTACATAGTTGTCCTTATGGAATGTTTTTTTAAACATAGTTGTCCTTATGGAATGTTTTTTAAAACATAGTTGTCCTTATGGAATGAATATAACTCGTTTTTTTAAACATAGTTGTCCTTATGGAAATATAACTCAATTTAATGCAAAGTTCAACGAATAAAACTCAATTTAATGGGTTATCAAAGCTCAATGTTAGCTTCAATGTTTTCTAAGTGTAGATGGAGAAAGATATATAACAATTACTACTTCCTAAGAAAACCCTCTTATCATTTAGTCAGGATGTGAAGAGATGGGCACCTTAGAAGAAGACATCTTACTACACAAGCCCAAAAGGTGTAAGATTATGTCATTAAAACTTTGCAAGTTCTCTCTAGAAGATTAAATGGCTAGAACATAACGGTGTGGTGATGAACACTACTACTTGATCTCAAAGCTATTGGTGTGGATAGGATAGGTGAATGTTCAATGTCTAGTGAAGGCCACTTCAATATAAGAGTTTTGAAAGAAAACTGTACATAATAATGTATTGCTAGTATGCCTCTATAAACACAATACTTAGAGAATTTGTTCATGGGAATCCAAACTTGAATCTTGACCCTTGGCTTTTAGTAAGTCTAAAATGTGACATAAAGGCCACCTTGAAATAAGAGCTTCGAAGCAAAACAATAGAGAAGTGTGAAGTTTATGCTATTGTGAGAATGTTACTTTGCTTAAGGAAATGATGATCAATATGAAAAGATGGCTTAGTTGCACAAAGAAAAAAATCATGTGAATCAAGATGACGAAATATGATGTCTAGACACTTCTATTTCACAATGTTTGAGAATAGAAGGGGGCCAGCACATAGAGTGGCATGATTCTAGGGCACCTTTCAATGTTTGTGTAGTTGTATGACCTCCTTGGGCACCTTTAAATGGTGTGACCACATGGAGTGTATGAGCCAATACCCAACAAGATTAAGACTTGTTTCTTGTGTGTTGGGTGGGCATTGATTAAGTCATACACATTTGTAAAAGTGACAAGGAGTGCCACTAAAAGAGCTATGTTTAAATGCACATGTGCACATATGGCTAGATGGGTGGGGGATAAACACTCCTGTATGAAAATATCAAGTTAAGGGGCTTTGCACATCTGGCTCCATAGGGTGTGATGTGTGGCTGGTGAGAGCTAGAAGTAGACTGGTTGGGCATACAAGGTTGTTTGAGCCACCCTACCCTCTACATCCCACCCATGGCATGCAATGAGGCCTATGGGCACTTGATAGTCCCATAGGGCGTGATGTGTGGCTTGGGAGAGCCAGAACTAGAGTGGTTGGGCATACAAGGCTGCTTGAGCCACCCTGCCCACAAAGAAACTAACATACGTAGGGCCTAAGGATGAAGTCTACATCCCACCCATGGCATGCATGGGCCCCATGCATGCCATGGGGCCCATGGGCACCTGACAATGATACACATAGAGACATACTCAAGTAGGGAGTGTGCTGGCAGCTGGCTCGTGAGGGAGGTGTTAGAACCATACGAAGAGTCTAGGAAATGGGTTAAAAGAAAACAAAGGTCGATTTGTGACGTGGACGCAAACTGCACTATAGGTTAAAAAGCTCTCAAGCGGCGGCGTGTGATCGTCAAAGGTTAGCACGCACGGGGTGGGCCCAGGTTTGTGTGTATAAATTCTTTACGGTTTTTTTTTTGATGCACACATCCTAGATTCCTATACCTACAAAATACCTTATATTCTCTCTCTCTCTCTCTCTCTCTCTCTCTCTCTCTCTCTCTCCCCCCCCCAAGTAAAGCTTCGTTGTTGTAAGGCTTGCCTGCCCTACCATCTCTTAGCCTCGTTTATATATATCACACTCTCTCATATGTGTCCCTAGAAGAATCCAAAATGCCGCGTTCTCCCAACACACACTTGTCTTCTGCTCATTTTCCTTGTGTTTAGATTGATGCTGATTGGGCCCTCAAAAAGTCCTCCTTAAACTATTGCCAACTCACAAAGAATCCCCTTCATCTCCTTATTTATACTCATCATTAAGCAAAAAGGACTTATAAAGTCATTCCCTTGTCTTACAATCACCACCATAGGGAAAAAAAAAAGGACCCTAGTCATTGCCTTGCTCTACTCCACCTCCCTTGGTGTGATTACCATGTCTCCTAGTTTCTTTATCGGCGGCGGAAGCATTATTATGTCTTATATGCTTATTAATTATATCCTTTCCTTCGGTCTAGACTAGCTTTGTAAAGCTTAAGGAGAAAGAATGACCTAACGTGTCTTCCTGCTCCTTTACTTTACAAACCAAAAGTGCCCCAAGAGTGAGTTCCTAGAATTTTTAATTTGATCAGGCTTCTCAAAATGTTGATTTCTTTGAAGCTTGTATCATGACTTAACAAGTTTGAATAGGACTTCACTAAACTAACATCTTCTCTGTAGTCTTAACATGATTACATCACTGTAATATCAAAACAACTTCAAATCCATGTGGTTGAGTGATTCACTAAAGAAACTCAAAACCAACTATGTACTAGTGTTGGCTATAAAATGCCCTCATAATCATTTGAGTGATCTTTCTTATTACATAGCTATAAAATCATCGTTAAATCTTTACATTAAGAGTGGCTTCTTCATAATAAGGCTTTGAAAAACTTATAAATACTAACGCTAAAAGAGTAACTTATTGATGATGTGGCCTTTCAAAACTAGAAGATTTTATAATAATAACTACAACCCTTGAAGTTATTCTCTCATCAAACACCTTTGTGACATTACGTTTCTTTAAAAGTCATTAGGTATATGGTGCAAGCAAGTAGAGAATCAATAGCATCAAATTCTAAGATCACCCATGAGGATTTGAACGACAAGAGACAATCACGTGAAGAAGTCACTTTAAAGAATTAGAAATTGATTCTATTTGTGATGTGAATTTCAATAAAGTGAACTTCAAAATATCAAGAAAAGAGTCCAATGGTTAAGTACAAGAAAAATAAATAAAGCGAATCAAGTAGTTGATTTATTGAAAAGTTTCATTAAATTAATTGTTCTTTTTATTGGACAAGTGCGCTTTCACATTTTCTAAAAAAAAGTTCTCTCATTTGGAAAAAAAATTGTGTGGAAAAAAGCGTTTTGTGGGTTGAAATGAATGAATGTTCTTTTCAATCAAATTGTTTGCAAGAATGAAACAAATTGTAAGCATCCATCAAATCATATGGCAAATCAAATGTGGAACCACTTGGTCTAAAAAATACTTATCAAATTTGAATAGCCCTAGGCAAGTACTACATTGCTCATAACACGCCACTGAACTTAGTTGTTTTTCAAATGCACTTTCATAAAAGCAACCCAATGTCCATGCTTTAAGAATTTGAGTACATATAGTGAAATGATTGTGTCATTTTATCAAAGAAGAAATTCTATCACATCCATGATGACTAGCCCTTGGCAAAGGCCATATGGCAAGCTCTTCCATGAGTACATTAATATTGTATGTGCAAGGAAAATCATACATTTGTTTCACTACTTTCATTTGTGATAAGCTTCATGGGGATGCCTAGCTTTTTAAATGAATACCTTGGCAAAAGGCCATATGGCAAGCTCTTCCATGAGTACATTAATATTGTATGTGCAAGGAAAATCATACAATTGTTTCACTACTTTCATTGTGATAAGCTTCATGGATGCCTAGTTTTTTAAATGAATACCTTCATGGACGAGCTATTGATCTGTAAAATCATCTACAACAAATAGTGTGTACTATAAATATGAAACCTTTATGACTATACACAAAAAGATCAGAATTCGATAGGAAAGGGAAATTTTGGTCCATTTATAGGGATTTATAATATATATGCTAGCTCGAACCATATGTCCATTCATCTAAATTTATCTTGAAGAATAAATCAATGGAGATGTATAAGATTTTTAGAGAAAAAAAATGTTGGAACAAAATGGATGCCAATGCATCTTGTTTCACCAAGAAATGATGAATGTGCAATGATGTCACAAGAAGTAAAGTAACTATACACTCAATGAGATTCCTTGGATAAAAGGAATTAGTGAGATGAGTAAAGTTCAATATCATTAGTGTTTTGGCTACAATGATGAAAGAGTTGTGCACCACTAGGGGTAATGATGGCTAATAACTTTCTCCATATCCAAAGTTTTGTAAAGTTCATTGAAAATATACACCAACCAGTGCTCGAAAAAAAATAGCATTCTACAGTATTTGTACTAGCCAAAATTAAGAAAAACCCAAATATAAAAAAAACGGCAGAGATATTATGTAGCCCTTATTTTAAGGAATGATTTTTTCACATATTTTAGTTATAAAAACAACAATATAGTAGAGATTTCGGAAACAAAAACCGGATAGATTTAAGTGATGTCCTTATTATGATTGGTTGAAAAATCTGTTTTTTTGGAGTGCTGACACCAAGAAGTAGCTAAAACCTAGGAATCTTTTTGGATTTAACAAACTTATCCTCACATTTGATTACTTGAATGCTTAACAAATTGTGCATGTTACATTAAATTTTAAAGCATATCTGTACAATCACATTTTTGTGTTACAATTTTTTAAATGTTTTTTATAAGAATTTTTTTAAATTTTAACCATAACTTAGAACACACGTGACCCTAAATTTATGTATGTACATGACTAGAGTCTCTCTCTCTATGTGTGTGTGGGTGCACATATGCTTGCACGTGAGTATGCATGACTAGAGTCTCTCTCTATGTGTGCACGCACATGGGTGCATGCACATGTACTAGAGTCTCTCTCTAATGCTCAAGAAAAACTTTTTTCTCAATTGGTCTAAAAAGGACAAGGTTGAAGCCTACCCGGATTTCATTAATAAAAATATTGGTACTAGCCGGTTTTATAACTAAATATGTAAAAATTTCACCATTTTCTTAAAGATAAAGTTAAATTCTTGCTGGGAAATTTGAATTTCAGCCGGTTGAAAATACACTAAAGGCCGGTTTTCCGTGAGCACTATCTCTCTCTAAGTGTGTACACACATGGGCACGTGCACGCGTGTGCATGCGTGCGTGAAAAACAATGATTCAAGTTGCAAAGATGGAAAAGAACATCACCATTAGGGAGCAACTCTATAATTGCAAGATTGGGATGACTGAGATTAGACTTGGCAGAGTGATGAAGATCTACAACGAGTGATGAAGATCTACAACAGTACCTGGAATTACTTAAAAAGGGTACTTTGGTCAACATCAGTTACTTATATGACCCTGGATCTTATTTTAAGTGAGAGGGAATGTCATGATTGTGACTTAATCTCTCTTAGTCTCTCTAATTACTAATTAGAGCCTAATCCTGATTATTAGGCTATTCAAGGGTTGTGTGTGGTTATTCTGAAGAGGCATGTCTATTCAAGGGTTGATTCATGAGTCGAAGGTGTATGGGGGGTGGCGACATGACGCTTGCCTTTGCCATGTCCAAGCCTCCTTGTAAGCTTGCGCACAGTATAGGATGGTACACGTGGCTAGCAGCTGCTGTGCTGTTACCACCCAGAGGGAGGTTGACAGTTGTCAACATGGGGTTGAAGCATCAACGCGGTCACGCGTGCATGGACAAGTGTGTCTACCTGGCGTAGGGTGGCCATCCAATTAAGGTGTATTCTTAGTAGGTGTCTTCATGCAATATCCTCAGATTAGATAATTGTGCCTAAAGTAATTAGGGATAATGCATAATACATCGTATCTACACCTTTGACAAAAGAAATACTAAGGTTAAAATTTGAGATGTAAGAAGTCGCAATAATCTAGATATATGTGCATGTGTGTTGTGTATGCAAGTATGGGCATGTGACACTAAATTTATATGGTATATGAGTGATACCTTCCAAACCCTTAAAGCCCAAGCGATCAGTGTGTCCATACATATATGTGTGCAATATCATATTTTTTTTGTGCATCTCTCTCTCTCTCTCTCTCACACACACACACACACACACACACACAGATATATGTATGTGTGTGTACACGTCCATACATACACACATACACCTATAGAGAGAGAGAGAGAGAGAGAGAGAGAGAGAGAGAGAGAGAGAGAGAGATGCACACATACATATATATGTGTGTGCACGTATGTGTATAGCGACAGAGAGGGACACACACACACACACACACACACACACACACACACACACACACACACAAACACAAACACACATGTATGCACACACACATATGCATGCATACATACATACATGTATACATATACATATACATATACTTTAACTTAAACTTATAGATATACATATAAAACTTATACATATACATAAACACATATATACATATACATATACACATATATACGTATACATATACATATACATATACACATACATACATATACATATACACATATATACATATACATATTCACACACACACACACACACACACACACACACACACACATACATATACATATACATATACATATACATATACATGTACAAATACATATGCATACATATACATACATACATACATATATAGATATATGTGTGTGTGTGTGTGTGTGTGTGTGTGTACATATACACATACATACTACATTGATACACACACACACACATATATGTATGTGTGTGTGTACATACACACACACATACATACATATATAGATATGTGTGTGTGTGTGTGTACATATACACATACATACTACATTGATACACACACACACACATGTATGTGTGTGTGTACATACATACATACATACATACATACTGTTTAGCCCTTTTCTTACACAAATGTGAAGGTCATAGCACGATGTACAACAAAGAGGAAAGAAGAGCTTACCTTGATGTGCCCTTTTGTAGCTTCCCAAGGAAGGTTACCAACCACTATGCAACTAGCACTTGAAGCAACTCTCATTTGTTGTCACACTAACGGTTTGAATGGTCTTACTTCGAGGACTTCCTCCTCATCACAACTTGGTAGCTATGGTGGTGAAAACTGATAACGTGCAAGGCACACATGCTCTCTCTCTCTCTCTCTCACATACACATGCTCTCTGTCTCACACACACTCACTATCACTCACACAAGAGAAAGGATAAGGTGTAGAGAAAGTAAGGACACAAGAGCTCTCAATTCTCACAAGGGAAAAAGTCCTATTCTCATTACTTGAGTTATCTTTTATACAAACTTATAAGTGGTAGAGCACCTGAGTGTAAACCCATTTTGGGGCTAACAAAATACAAGAGTTAGTAATAAGTGTCATGAAAAGGCACTATAAAAGTTGTAATCATTATGAGAAAAGCTAGGCATGACCAATTTTAATTAGTTTCATAAGTTTTGGGTACTCGAGTTGGCTCCATGACCAAGCTAAATTAGTTAGTTTCATACGTTTTGGGTGTCCAAATGTGAAGAAGTTCGAATTTTAATTGGTTAGTTTCATAAGTTTTGGGTCTTCAACTAGCCATGACCATGCCTAATTAGTTAATTTCATAAGTTTTGGGCATCTAAGTGTGAATAATGTCCAAATTATTATATATAAGACATTTTCTCATAATGCAAAGACACAATCCCTCTACAGATTGAGCTCTTGCCTTCTCCTTGCTCTTTGCTCGTATAGAGAAAGAGAGTTGAGAGGAGATGCTTGATGGTTCTTAGCCCATGTTCCTCTTTATGCTTTGTGTGAGAGAGGAGTGTAGAGAGTGAGAGAGGTGTAAGGAGGTGCAATAAAACCTCTTGTTGGCAGCAAGAGGGAGGCTTGGAAGATTGGATCTAGCTACCACTAGTGAATCCTAGAGGTCATGCAGATGCCTAACTTGGAAGTAAGGTAAGCATCCCCATGACGGTTGTTTCCCATTTCCTTTCCTTAGTGAACGAGAGAGATTTCTTGGGGGAAGAAATGGCCCATTGGAGTGATTATCTCAAGTTAATCATGACTAATCATGCATGCATTTCTTTTTATTTTTTTATGCCAACAATCTTTTTGGATAAGAAGATGAGATTTTGAGCGTAAGATTTTCTATTTGTAGCATGGAAAGCCCTAACATCATGGCATGCTTTTGGGGGCTTTTTCATGGTGTGCATTTCTCAAAAATATTCACATCGTGATTATCTCCTGGACTAGCTTATTTATGGATTGTGCATGGTTAAATCAAATTTGGAGACAATGGAAACATAGGAAACACTATTGGTACATATTATCATCTTATGGATTGTGGTTGGTCAACTATGGAAAACAATGTTGATACATAGTATCACCTTGAAATTAAAGGGTAAGTAAAAATGAACAATGGTAGTGCAATGGGCAGTGTCCAAAGGTTCTCAAAAGAAGAGTAGCTACACAAACCACACCTCCTTTATAGACATTTGTACATGTGGAAACATTTATTCATCCAAATGAATTAATAAGGATGTTGAAAGAACCTTGAGAACTGGGGAAACCTTTTTTCCAATGAGTGAAGAGATGGAGGTAGAAGTAAAACTCAGAGAGGCCCAAAGGCAAATGTAAACCCTAAGTGAATAGCCAAGAAGCACAAACTAGATGCAAGAAGGACCTTAGCTGAACAAAGAAACCTCAATAGAATACAAGCCTTAGAACTAGACTCTCAAGTAAGGGTTAGGAAGAGGCTACGGCGCAAGCTCGAGCCCTTTCTCAAGCCATGATACAAGGATGCAAGAAGGGTCTTAGATGTATAAAGAAACCTTGAGAGAATGCAAGCCTTAGAACTAGACTCTCAAGTAAGGGTTAGGAAAAGGCAACGGTGCAAGACCAGGCCCTTGCTCAAGCATGTTGAAAAATGATTCTCATCATGTCATGTATAGGACACATGTATGTGGGAGAGTGAGGTAGATGGAGCTTAGGATGTCATGAAATTAGAATGGATGAAGGCTAAGGTTAGTAGAGGATGTGAATGGATGAATGTAAAAGGTAGTCAATGGTCAAAAAGTAGGCACATGGAAAGTGCAAGGGTGCACAAGGCATGTGGGCATTTATGGACACATGGATGGCACAAGGGTGCATGTAGCTTGTGATTCGGGAGCTCTATAAGAGCTATAAGCATGTACTTGGATCAAGCTAATGCAATGAGATTTTTGAATTTGTTCATTAATCAATGCAATGAGATTTTTGAATTTGTGTCATTGATTAACCTCTATATTGTTAAAATTACAGCAATGTGATGGGCTATGGTGGATCAAATACTAGAATCAACATTATTAACAAAGTGATTAGATGATAATTAAGATGTAAGTGATTAACTAATAGCTTAATGTAGGCATGGATAATAAAAAACCAGCAAATTCTCATTAGGCCAATGCCTCAATTTATAGTGTTTACATCCAAGCATCAAATTTATAGTGTTTACATCCAAGCATCAAATCCCACTGATTTCTCCTTGATTCACTCCACCTCTTTTGCTTGATTCTCTCCACCTCTCCCAGAATATCTCCACACCTCCTAAATCTTCTCATGCTACCCTTTATTCTTTCCCAGTAGATTCTTCTCACCTTTTCACAGGTTCTCTCACATTTACACATTCTCTTTTACAGCCTCTAACCAAGGGCTTGTTCCTGCACACACCCTATTCACTTGTATATTTCAACACCTCCCCTCAAGTGAATACTCCTAGCACACCTGGACCCTATACCAAGTTTCTCTCTTACTTGATAGTCCGCGACCAGTGCCTAGCACACCTCCCCTCAAGTGAACTTAGCACACCTGGACCCTGTACCAAGTTTCTCTCTTACTTGATAGTCTGCGACCAGTGCCTCAAGTCCCTAAACTCATAGTCTTTGACACTCTCTCTCTCTATGTGTCCAAGGCTACTACAAGTGCCCACCATGACCTTGACTAAAGTGCTCACATATACATCTACCACGTGGCCTACATCATCGGTGGCTCAGAGGTGGTTTTACTTTGTTGGGGCAGGTTACATTGGGTTGTGGGGTTTCTCTCTCTCTCTCTCTCTCTCTCTCTGAGATTTTCACATGGCTCCTCACTCTTTGGAGCCTCACATCTTCTCTTGTCTTCAGTCTTCTTGTCGTGGCAGCTTCTGTCTTTCTCTTCTTTCAGTCTTCTTGTTGTGGCAGCTTCTCTTCTCGTGTCCATGTCTTCCTTCAATGCTTCCTCTAGATCTTCTTGGTGTTGATCCTCTTCTTGGAAAGAGATGTTATTCTTCTTTCATGGCTGGGGCCATGAGCTTGTCCATCAGTTCTTGCTCCATGTGAGCAACATGTTTAAACATTTTGTTGTCAGTTCTTGCTCCATGTGAGCAACATGTTTAAACATTTTGTTGACAGTTCTTTTGGGCTTTTGATGTTTATCTTGTATCATTATGCAATGCAAACCCAAATCTATGCAGGAGGTCTTACCTCTTGCCTTATTCTGGACAAGGGCAGCGTCTGATCCCATTTTTACACTGATGTAATGTGCCCAATACATAATGCATATAGCATTCATTCTTATGCACAATTCAAATGCAACTCTGGCTATGAATAATCTTGAATTTGAGTGTGCTTTGTAGGCATTAACCAAGGGTTAAATGCAAAATGATGATTACCACAAATTTTATCAGCATAATTTTACCAGAAATTAGGGTAACCAATTTGTACGGAATGGTTGGAGTATCAAACCAACTCCGAATTTCAATCTGAAGTTATAGGGATCTATATCAGATACCTAATGGTTAATTTGAACCCTCAATTGCACCAAAATACAGTGATTAGCAAATTAATCCTCTGTTTTGTGTGCAAAAAACAGAGTATGTGGGGAGCCCAGATCTGGGGCCTTAGACTTCAAATGAGCTCAAATCATTTCAAGGCCATCAATAACAATTAGTCTAGTAGAGGATTAAGCCAAGAAACACAAGATTTGACCAAACATTGAATGCTTAATCTCTATTTTACCAAAGTCACCTGCAGATTTGATGAAGAGCTTGGATCTCACTGTAGACTTGATCAAATCAAATTTTGACTTCACTAGCTTGTAGAACATGCTTGAAAACACCTGGGGCTAAGAGGAATTAGAGCCATTGCAAATTGATGAAGAAGAAATCTCAAATTCCCTTCTCAAAAGTGGCGTTTGCAAATCTGCGAAAATTGGGAGCTTGCGTGGGCGGTTTGCTGCGTTGATTCAACTGGCTAGAGCACAGATGAATTGGCTATGTTGGGCTAGAAGCAATGGGCCTAATTTGATGTGTGTAAGGAGATAGAGCTCCTCCACCAGCTGGGGGTACAAAGGCTTCTTGAAAATAACTAAAAATTTGATTATTTCTTAATTATCTACTAATCCTAATTAACTAGATAATGGGCTCATAAACTTGATGGATTCTAGGCTTGGCTTTGATACCATGTTCAAATTACAGCAATGTGATGGGCATATGGTGTTTGATCAAATACTAGAATCAACATCATTAACAAAGTGATTAGATGATAATTAAGACATAATTAGTGAGTGATTAACTAATAGCTTAATGTAGGCATGGATAATTAAAAACTAGCAAATTCTCATTAGGCCAATGCCTCAATTTATAGTGTTTACATCCAAGCATCAAATCCCACTGATTCTCCTTGATTCACTCCACCTCTTTTGCTTGATTCTCTCCACCTCTCCCAGAATATCTCCACACCTCCTAAATCTTCTCATGCTACCCTTATTCTCTCCCAGTAGATACCTCTCACCTTTTCACAGGTTCTCTCACATTTACACATTCTCTTTTACAGCCTCTAACCAAGGGCTTGTTCCCGCACACACCCTATTCACTTGTATATTTCAACATATATTAATCTTGTATTAGCATTTTCTTAGTCTTTCATTATGGCTTTGATCACTTGCTATGAGCCACCCTAGCCATGCTAAAATTCAACATGGTATTAGAGCCACCTAGGGATGGCTATAGTATGTGATTAGGATTAGGATTAGAGAAAGGGAGATGTAGAAATGGGAGATGTAAGGCATAATGCATTCTCAAAGGAGGTGTAGCAGAACATATTATAGCAGCAAAAGCATGGACTCTGCAAACACAACTGAAGATACTCAAAAATGGGTTTAAAAATAGTCAACCCAAAGGCATACCCCTTAGCAGATGCCCAACTTACCATAACAATCATGGACATTGTGCAGCAAGATGCTAATTACAAGTTGTTAAGAAAGGGTGCAAATGAAGCAACAAAGACCTTGAATAGAGGAATCACGGAGTTTATTATCATGGCAGACAAGAAATTTCTTGATATCTTGCTGCACCTGCCCTTGTTAGCTGAAGATAAGAATGTCCCATATGTTTTTGTTCCATTGAAACAAGATTTGGGAAGAGCATGTGGTGTGTCTCGATCGGTGATAGCATGCTCTATCATGACCAATGAGGGGTGTCAATTGAAGAGCCAAATCAATCCATCGAAGGACACTGAGGAAGAGGTTGATGGGACGATTCGAGAGGTGAAGTGACCCTCACAGTCAACACCACAAGCACATAATTTGTCATCAAACAGTAGGAAGTTTGGCAACGTCCAGATAAGCAATCATTTTTTGTGGACATTAGTAAATAAAGATAAGGTCCTAATTAAATCTTAGTGTAAAATGGCTTTAGAAGAAGAGTGTGTTCACATGTGTCTTAAAAAAGATGGGGTTTTGAGCTTCATTAGAATCAACACATCATCACCATGGGATTCCATAGCTTACACAAATGCTTATGCAATACAATCTTTATCAAATGTATTGATATGCTATGTCAAGAAAAAGTATGTCACCCAATGCCATGAATAATGCAATGTTTTGAGCCATGTATTTTGCCATGAAAACCTTCATGCTATGTTATACACCATGTTATGTAAGCCATGAATGCTTACAGCTCAAGTTGATGAATGGGCTCATGATATGGAGCCACATGAGAAAGATGAAGATTATGATGTTAAAGTAACCATGGAGATGGAGCTCAAGATAAAGACAAAGATGGGGCTTGACATGAAGATAAAGATGAAAATGAAGACCATGAATCCAATGTGGCTATGTTCAGCCATCATTGTTTAGCCATGTTATTTGATGACATGTATGTTTATGTTCCCATGTTCAGCCATGTTATGTGATGATATGTATGTTTATGTTCCCATGTATGTCATGTTATGTGTATGGCTACCCCATTATGAGGCATAGTGGCTAATCAATTGTGGGCTCTCTTACTATATGCAGTGTCTCTGCAATTGTTTTGGTGGCTCTTGAACTTGCTCTGGCATGGTCTCCTGCTATGGTGCCAAGATTATTGGTGCTACTTATGTTTTTTTCATTGATATGAACTTAATTCTAGTGATAGGATTCACACATGTTATAATGTTTAAAGGCTTTGTTGGTGACAGTGGAAGATCCTTTACTACATAATCATCTTCTTCATCCTCTACCATATTACCTCACAGATCTTGGTGGAGCACATCCTGGCGAAGAAGGCTTCACTGGTTGAAGAGAGAACCCTTTACCTTCTTTTTCTTTTCCATGCTTTTTAATGTAATATTCCCAATTAGTTGTTGGTAAGATTCATATGGATCTTCTGAAACTCATGGAGATCTATTTTGTTGTACTGATTACATGGCTTTACCTACATTATCATGGAGGCTGCTCTCCTCATAAGCTGATCTTCCTTCTCTTTGATATTCTCATACTCAACACGATTATTGTTGAATTTCCTTTCCTTCAACAAGGTGTCAAAGGGGATATCCTTATGCTCTATGGGTTTGAGTCACTGGTGCCAACTACATTCCTTTATTGATTTCATCTTCTTTTAGCATGACTCTTCTTGGTTCCATCCTGTATAGTTACCTTGCATGTCTTTATCCTCTTGTCATAAGACTTTATGAATTCTACACACATACTTGCTTTGATTACATGGGTATCTTCTCTATGTACTTGTTTAGCCATATTATCTCCTGTTTTGCCTTCACTTTTAGGGTCTCCAGGATTAATAGGCACTTAGGGGGAGTGATATTAGAAAATGGCCTTGCCTTTAGAGGTCATCCCTTGACTCACAATTGGAGCTAAGCTCCATCTCCTCATGTTCTTGAATTGGCTATGGAATGTCCAATTTTCTACCTTGAATAACCTCCTCATAGGGGTACACTGTTTCAATGGACTGCTCGTCAACCTAAATTTCCCTTGGGCTTCTCTAATTAATGCCTTTGCACTTTCCAATTTTGTGATTTTCTTCTAACATGTTATCTTCAAATTCTATGGCCAACATGCATCCAATGTAGTGGGTCTAGACAAGAGCATATAGTCATACATCTAATGTAGCTAGTCTAGACAAGAGTACATAGTCATACATCTAATGTAGCTAGTCTAGACAAGAGTACATAGTCATACATCTAATGTAGCTAGTCTAGACAAGAGTACATAGTCATGTATTTTTAGATTTTCTTGCATATATGTAGTTAGGTGTGCTGCTAACAAGGATAAGAAAGGGTCCCCCTAGAGGATGATGCATTGAACATGGAAATTCCACCTTCCTCCATGGCCTCTAGTAGAGATGACCCTGCCACCAAGAAACCAACCCAGGAAGGGGGAGGGGAAGTGGAAGCAGCGTTGACACTCCCCACAAGACCTAATTATGAGCTAGTTCTAGTCTTGACCACATCAACTCCAATTGATTTGTTAAGAATGGCAACAAAAATAGGTAGGGGGATGGCAAGAGAGTTGGGGAATTCCCACGCCCCAAGATAAAACCCCATGAAACCATATCATATTACAAAACTCATGCATAGCTTTAATGGAGATGGTGATCCCATCTAACATGTGGAAATCTTTGACTCTATTTGTGAAACATGTGGACCCATTGATAAGATCCATTCGTTTTCCCTACTGCTATGTGGGAAGGCACACAAATGGTATGTGACTTTAAAGCTGAAGTATAAAAATATCGTGCCAACAAGCTTTGCAACAAGAAGCAGTGATAAGTGTGGACCACATCTCGACAATATCAAAAGCATGAGTTGATGAGATATTATGTCTCAAGTCTCAAACATTTTAACTCTTATTGCAAGCTTCGTGAGAGGCCGACGGATGAATTGTTATTGCCATGCTTCCAAAAAAAGGGAGTACGAGATCCAAAAATACATGACTATCTGCTCTCGTCTAGATTAGCTACATTATATGTATGACTATATGCTCTTGTGGGTCCATGCACAATAGGGTGTATGTACTTTTCGCCATGTACTGTATGTACTATGGTGGCTCTATAATCATTAGTTTGAATTGTGAGGCTCCATAATCAATGTACTATATATATATATATATATATATATATATATATATATATATATATATATATATATATATATATATATATATATAGAGAGAGAGAGAGAGAGAGAGAGAGAGAGAGAGAGAGAGCCGTGTTTCCAAAAAAAGGGAGTACGAGATCCAGATTAGTCATCATTTTATTGATGTCATCCCTTGTATAGAGATGTTCCTTAGGCTCTTCGTCCTTTCTTAGATTGGGTTCTACTAGCCTATGAAGGATAGTTGTCTCTCATTCTTCCTTATAATCTTCCCTAATTGGTTGTAAGGGTGGCATCCCTTCTATCATGGCTTTGTTGAATTTCAGCATGGCTAGGGTGGCTCATTAGCAAGTGATCAAGGCCATAATGAAATACTAAGAAAATTCTAATACAAGGTTAAGATAGAGGTTAATCAATGACACAATACTTAAGGCACAAACTCGATAATCTTAGTGCATTAGCTTGATCTAAGTACATGCTTATATAGCTCTCAAATCACAAGCTACATGCATCCATGTGTCCATAAATGCCCACATGCCTTGTGCACTCTTGCACTTTCCATATTCCTACTTTTTGACCATTGACTACCTTTTACATTCATCCATTCATATCCTCTACTACCCTTAGTCTTCATTTATTCAAATTTCATGACATCCTAAGCTACATCTACCTCACTCCCACATACATGTGCCCCATATATGCATATTTCAACCCCCCCCCCCCCTTGGTGCCCAAATGGGTCTCATCCCAAGAAGGTAATGTGACATACATAGACATGACATTTTCCCCCCCTTAATGGAGACACACTCATACATCACTTAGCCTACATCATTAGTGGGCTAGAGGCGATTACATCATAATGAACATACATTGGCATAGCTGCCCATTTCCAACTTGTGTGACTCACACTAAGCTCAGAGATTGAGCAATCAAAGGACCCAAAAGTCTCATCTCTACCAAGAAAAAGTAGCGTTCCCCACATAATGAAAACTGGTAACACTCAAACAAATCTCATGCATAAGCTCTTCACTCCCTCCACGATGAAATTAAGAAAGGTAAAGAGTAGGTGGACCTCAGGATCTAATAGTACTATGTCACCAATAATAAAGATAAAGAGAAGATGGATGTGATAGTACTAAGTCAACAAGTAAGGTAAAGAGAAGATGGACTTGATAATAAGAAAGATAAAGAGAATATGGACCTGATAGTACTAAGTCAACAAGTAAGGTAAAGAGAAGATGGACCTGATAATATTAGTCACCAAAAATAGGTCTGTCTAACCAGCACTCTAGAGACATCAAATAAGAGGTAAAAATCTCTACTCTAAGATAGTGTAAATTGAGAAGTGACCATCATGGCACTTCTCAGTGAGAAGGACACAAGAATTGTGGATCTGGAGCAACATCTAGCCTAAAATTAAAAGCCATAGATAACCAAGCCCAATGAGAAAATGAAGAAACTCATGGAGCATGCTTTATAGTTGGCATCTCCTCTGCTGGTGATTTTGGGGGCCCCTCCATAAACATTCACCTTGTTCTTTTTATCACTTGCACTCCCTCTATGACAATATGGAATAGACTTAAGTGAGGATCAATGGGGGACGTAAACTTAATACAATAGATCTTGGATATGGATGAAGACCCTATAATAATTATGGCCATTTTTTATAATGATATCTATCTTATCGACTATATTGCCATGTACACTTATTCCTTGCATTCCCCTATGAGAGAAATTCTCATTAGCAACCTAGTTTAATCACAAAATTTATTAGAGTATAGCTTATCCACATAATTTCATTTCTCTAATTACCCTAATCATCATGCACACTTAATAATCTAAATTAATGAAATTCCCTTCACTCAATTTAAGAGAAAGATCTCTCTAATTTCAAAATTAAGAACAAATGAGATAAAGAAGAATATGAATCTCTAAGAAATGGCTTCCCAAGGCACTCTACAACACTTCGTAGTACATTAACAACAACATAACTAAACCCTAGGGAATTGTACTTAATTTTAGATCTTGGTGTAGAGTACTCATGAATTCCACCATTTTAGGAAGAGGGAAGAGATGCTAGAATTATTTATGCCAACGAACCTCCCCTTAGCCATTTTTGAAACTATGATACTCATGAATACATTATATTACATGAGAGCACTCTATATCATCCACATGGCATATTCTTAAACTCCATTAAAAAATATATAAGCATATAGAATCACTTCTTATGTTTGTGGTGTATGGTTTCACTATTAAACATATAGAATATCCACCCTAATAACACTTAATTCTATTATTGCTATAGATATTTCATTAACTCCACAAATCCACCACGACCACCCACTTCAAGGGAGGATAGAGAGGGTGATACCACTTATAAGTATACATGTACACTTAATCACCCTCTAACCATAAAGCTTCTCCCAACCCATATGTCATCCCCTAAGGAGAGTGAGGTCCCCTCTACTAACCTAGCGTTTCTTCTTTTAATTTTGATTTTCACACTAACACTATTTCCCCCAAGGATTTACCCGATAATGAGATTGACAGTAAGTCCGTCTACTGAGGTAAATCCAAGATCGCTTGCTACATTAAAAATGGATTATACTAACAAATATGTCTTGGAGGAAATTATTATTGTGTAGATTACAAAGATATGATTAATATGGAATCCAATTTTGATTCCAAAATTGTTCTTTAAAGTGTTGATGTAGATCTCACCCTTCAATTGTGCACGACAAGGATATACCCAAAGGAATATAGTGTAACATCACAAAAAGGTAAACTACGTGCCATATCCGATCTTCTTTATTGTTGAGATTCAAGCTCGATGTCAGTATGTGCCAGCTGTGCTATGTGCTGGCATGTTAGGTAGGAACATGTGTGAGACATAAATGACTGCGTCCAGCTGGTCATAGTGTGTGGACATTAGCTAGGGTTAGATGTGTGTGGACACAACAGATAGTGTGTCTTGTGTATTATGGATTATGGCTTTTATGCATTGTGTGAGAAAGGAGATGGCTTCCCTCTATGGTTAGGGTTTGTAATATCTATTAGGGTTTGCTCCTGTGTGTGTGTCTCCTCTCCCTCTACCTGTTTTTCAACATGGTATCAGAGCCTGGTGCTCTCTATTAGGGTTTATGAGTGAGTGAGAGAAGAGGGAGAAGAAGCTATGAAGAAAAGCTGTGAAGCTTGGAGCACACCGATTTCTATCAGACGACCTGAGAGCTTGGCCTACCGGGTAAGGTCTACTAAACACCCTTGAGCGGATTGTAGGTGATTCAAGCAGAAACAAAGCAAATTAGGGTTGTCCAAAGCAAAGGAAAATTCTGGTTTTTTGGAAGCTTTCCATTAGAGCTTGGAAGTGGTGATGTATGGTGCAAATAGATGCAAATCCAGCAAAGAAACATGTATGTGACAAGGAAGAATTTATTGACAACTCATGTGCAAGCCCTACACTGATTTTGGAGCAAATATGATGCATTTATGTGATTGAAATTTATTGGTTTTGAAGCTCTCACAAAACAGAGAAAAAGAGGTCAACTTTTGATGAAATTAAACCAAGTTTTTAGCAAAAATCAATTCATTGATGGGTTGTACACTTGCATTGGAGTGTTAGGCAACATTATACATCATCAATTGACACTTTAATTAGTCCAAAATCCTTCAGGAGATCAGGCGGCGCAGCATCTACAGAGAAACAGGGTAGTTTTTCACATATTTTGCTAAGTGGAGGCCAAATTCCACTTGTGTGCTTGATAAATTCCAAAATTGCCTTAGAAATTGGTTGATACATACACCTAAGAAGGAGGCTACATGATTTGTTGGAGCAATTATGCCTTATGGAGCTGGAAATGAGCTGATTAAACAGGCTGTCTACTGTGTTCACTAAAACAGAGTGTGATTAATTGACTAACTACTCTCTTATCTTAAACAATTGGGCTAATTCCTTTTACATGGAGTTAGTGGACATCATTGCTAAGCTAATGAATGCCTGGTCTCTCAATTTGGACAAGGATTGAAGAAATTAGAGCAATTTTACTAATGATTTTTCTGGTTTTTTCTCAAAACAGAGAAGGGGGTTTGACAAAATTGGTATGTACACACCTTGGTTGGTGTTGATATGCAACATTGAGGTTGTTTAGGTGTCAATGCAAGTTATCCACACTTGATTGAACCACTACATTGCAATTTGGAGCCTTGGAAAGTGCATCAAAACAGGGTATCTTGGACTGCGTGAGCCAGTTCATTTTGGATGTATACAGTTTGATTTTTTACATCAAAATTGAAGTTTGTTGTGTACTTTGGAGTATCTGGAACACTCATTAGAGTGTGGTTGAGTTGAGGAAGGCTCGTTTACAAATTTGGACGTGTGCGGAAGGTGCATTTGCATTGAGCAAATATGTCGGATAATCCAGTACAAATTGTGGGTGAAAAGCTGGATAGGAAGAACTTCCAGGCATGGAAGTACAGGATCAAAAGTTTTCTGAAGGGAAAAGGTTTTTGGAATCTCATTACAGGTGCAGAGCCAGAGCCAGAACTACCCCGACAACCTACACAGCAGAGCAGGTTATAGCTCACAAGCAATGGTCAGAAAGAGCATACAAAGTTTTGCATTATCTGTCTATATGTATTTCGGATGCTATACTCATACATATACATGATGCTGAGAATCCCAAGGATGCATGGGATACATTGGTAAAGCTGTTTTTGATATAGACACTAGTGCTCGCAAGTCTTAGTTTTGCGACAACAGATTCATAATGTGAAACAGAATCGAAGGAGCATCCATGATTATGTACAAGAAATAAAGAAGTATGCAGATGCATTAGCAACAATCAATGCCCCATGCCTGATGATGATTTGGTAGATATTACCTTGCGTGGTCTTGGCAAGGAGTATAAATCTTTTGATACATCTATCTTGGTTCGGAGTACAGGTTTATCAGACTTTGATGAGTTGGTTTCACTCTTGCTTGTTGAGGAAATCAAACTCAGTGACTCCTTTCATGATGCATCTACTAGCCATGATGATAATGGCAGAAATCAGGCTTTCTATTCACATAGAGGATCTAGAGGCAGGGGGAGATTTGCATCACGTGGCCGTGGTAATGGTCGTGGATGGCAGGACAGGTCACCACAACAGCATTTTCAGCCTACATATGGTGCTAGAGGTGGTCGTGGATATACACCTCAGAGAGGCAGATGTAATCCTCATGGTAGAGGATGTTGGCAAGGCCAACAAACATCTATGCACGATGTGGAATGCCATTACTGTGGGAAATTTGGTCATATGGCACGTGATTGTTTCTGCAAACAAAATGATTTGAGAGGGGGTAGAGCACAACATGGTGGACATTATGCACAACATGGTGAAAATTATGCATCAAGCAGTAATGATGGCAGCGCAAATCACTTGTTTGCCATGAAACATGTTGTGGGATCTATGATGACAAATGCTGAAAATGATGACACTTGGTATATGGACTCTGGAGCATCAAACCATATGACTTGTCATGGTGAATGGTTTGAGCATATGAAGCCTATGGATGTGAAAGGCTATGTGGAGACAGGAGATGATACCCAGCATGCCATTACACATGTTGGAAGTGTACCATTGGTTATGCACAATGGTGAAACAAAGTCTATGGCAGATGTCTTGTATGTACCTTCTATTACAAAAAGTTTCGCCTTAGTTGGTCAAATGGTGGAATAGGGATTACAGGTTCGTTTCAACGAGCATGGTTGCTTCGTTGAGGATTTTAAAAATGGATGTAGAGTCATTGCCAAAGGCAAGAAAGAAGGCAGGTTGTTTAAGCTGGATGCTGGGATTCCTGAGTTGAAATTAGCAATGTTTTCTAAAAGCCGAAATGTGGTACAGGACATTGACATGTGGCATAAAAGAATTGGGCATGTGAATATACAAAGGTTAAAGAACATGTAGGCAAGAGGCATTGTTAGTGGGCTACCTAGATTCAAGTATGATGGGAATATGCATGTTTGTGAAGCCTGTCAGTTTGGAAAGCAGGCGAGGTTGCGGTTTCCTAGAGAAGGCAACAAGAGTAGCAGGCCACTTTGAGATAGTACATAGCGATGTATGGGGTACTGCACAAAACCCATCCATTAAAGGCAGTTTATATTATGTGACATTCATTGATGATTTCAACAGAATGACTTGGATTTACTTTCTCAGAGAGAAAAGTGAAGTGTTGGGAAAGTTTATGGATTTCAAAGCTTTTGCAGAGAAGCAATATGGCTCTTGGATAAAATGTTTAAGGACAGATGGAGGTGGTGAATACACCTCACATGCTTTTGAGCATTTCTTGAGAAAGCATGGCATAAGAAGGCAATTAACTTGCAGGTATACACCTCAGCAAAATGGTGTTGCTGAGAGAAATAATAGAGTGATTTGTGAAGTGGCCAGGGCAATGCTCAATGAAAAGAGCATGCAAAATTATTATTGGGAAGAAGCATGTGCCACTGCAGTATATATACTGAATAAGACACCCACAACAGCCATACATGGAAGTACGCCAGAGATGCGGCTTACAGGTTTTAGGCTAGACATTGGACACCTCAAAGTATTTGGTTTCATAGCTTATGTACATGTGCCTGATGAGAGAAGGAGGAAGTTGGATCCTAAGGCAGAAAAGTGTGTGTTTGTTGGATATGCACAGGATCGTAAGGCATACAAATGTTACAATCCACAAACTAGGCAAGTGGTTATCTCACGAGATGTGGTGTTTGATGAACTTGCTAGTTGGTACAAAGCAAAGGATGAGGGTGTCACTGATTCTCTTAAAGCTGATGTGCATGTGAACTTGCCACAAGCAAGTTCTAGTTCTACTTCTATGTCTGGGCCAGTAGAGTCAGAGAGTAGCACTGTACGTCCATGGTCAGGACGCTTGAGGCATGAGAGTGTGAGCACTGGGAGTAGTGCTATGGATAAAGGAAAGAAGAAGGTTGAAGGAATTGAAATTACAGGTTATGAGTCGTCAAGTTCAGAGAGTTTGGATGAGGAACTTGGCATACCTGTTTTACGCACACCTGGTGCAAGGTAGGATAGATATGTGCCACCACATGCTAGAGTGACAAGTGTTCAGAGTGATCTGCATGCATTGCAGAGATCCCAAAGGGTCAGATATCTAGTTGACAGGTTGACATATCGTGATTTTGCTATGCATTATGCATATATAACCTCTTTAGTGAAGCATGTGGAACCTACATGCTATACAGAAGCTATTGGAAAGCATGTATGGGAGAAGGCAATGGATGTTGAGATGGACGCATTGGTTCATAATGATACATGGGATTTGGTTGCATTACCACAAGATAAAAATGTCATTGGTTGCAAATGGGTTTACAAAGTGAAATGCAAGTCAGATGGTTCCTTTGGACGCATTGGTTCATAATGATATATGGGATTTGGTTGCATTACCACAAGATAAAAATGTCATTGGTTGCAAATGGGTTTACAAAGTGAAATGCAAGTCAGATGGTTCCATTGAACGCCATAAAGCAAGATTGGTTATGCACAAACCCAAGGCTTGGACTATGATGAAACATTTAGTCCAGTGGCGAAGATGGGAACAGTGAGAGCAGTCATTGCTATGGCTGCAGCAAATGGTTGGGAAATGCATCAAATGGATGTCAAAAATGCATTTCTAAATGGTGATCTACAAGAAGAAGTGTATATGGCACAGCCAGAAGGGTATGTACACCCAAAGTGTCCCACTCATGTATGCAGATTGAAGAAGGCATTATATGGTCTGAAGCAAGCACCTCGTGCTTGGAGTGATAAGATGAGCAGATATCTTATCTCCCTTGGATTTTAGGTTTCTACAGCAGATTCTTCACTCTATGTGGAAACCAAATCATGGGATTGTCTTACTTGTCATCTATGTGGATAACTTAATTATCACAGGAGATCACGGTACAGATGTGATGCATGTCAAGAAAGCATTGAGTGGGCAGTTTGACATGAAAGACTTGGGTGAATTGAGATACTTTCTTGGAATTGAAGTGATCAAAGACCATGCAGGTACATGGTTAGTGCAACGCCAATATGCATTCGATATGTTGGCAAAATATGGGATGACAAGGTGTAAGCCAATGAGTACACCTTTGGAGCAGAATGCACCTTTGGAGCAGAATGTGAAGTTGCGGGCTGATTTTGGTGAGGAGTTGGATGATCCATCTATGTACAGAAAGATGGTTGGTAGTCTCATTTACATGACTATCACACACCCGGATTTGAGTTATGCTGTGGGGCTAGTAAGCCAATTTATGCAGAGCCCCAGAAAACCTCATTTGGATGCAGTGAGACGCATTATGCGATATGTAAAGACCACTGCACATTATGGTCTTCTTTATGAGAGTGCTAAAGCCTTAGATATACATGGCTACACAGATGCTGATTGGGTAGGTAGCTCATATGACAGGAGGTCTACTAGTGGTTATGCCTTTACACTTGGAAGTGCCGTGGTGAGTTGGAGTAGCAAGAAGCAACCTACTATTGCTTTATCCAGTACAGAGGCTGAATACAGGGGTGCAGCCATTGCTACTTGTGAAGGAGTATGGTTAAAGAGTCTCTTGGCAGATTTGGGTGAGCCTATTGATGGCAAAGCTATCATTCATTTGTGACAACATGAGCAGTATACAGTTGGCCAAGAATCCAGTGTTTCATGCGCAGACCAAACACACACTTTGTCAGAGAGAAGGTGCTGGATGGTACAGTGGATCTACAGTATGTGAAGACTGAAGAGCAGGTGGCTGACATCTTTACAAAGCCACTTAGCAGGGAGAACTTTGAGTACTTCCGTACTATGTTGGGAGTACGTGGGATGAGCTTGAGGGGAGTGTTGAGAGCTTTGATATCCCAAGCTCATCTACATCTTCATCTATGGCAGTACATCATGAGCTTGAGAGGGACTGTTGAGATTCAAGCTCGATGTCAGTATGTTCCAGCTGTGCTATGTGCTGGCATGTTAGGTAGGAACATGTGTGAGACATAAATGACCGCGTCCAGCTGGTCATAGTGTGTGGACATTAGCTAGGGTTAGATGTGTGTGGACACAACAGATAGTGTGTCTTATGTATTATGGATTATGGCTTTTATGCATTGTGTGAGAAGGGAGATGGCTTCCCTCTATGGTTAGGGTTTGTAATATCTATTAGGGTTTGCTCCTGTGTGTGTGTCTCCTCTCCCTCTACTTGTTTTTCAACATTTATTAGGGCACCCATGCACAAAGCCGTCGGCCACGACCTATTGGAGATTAGAGTGATAACATTCATCATACTATATAGCTACCAGAGGTAGAAGAAACAATAATGTCTAGTCTATACATGAGGAGGGTACACAAAGATAGACACAAATGAGAATCCCCATATGGAAGATTTTGAAATACAGCTAGAGTGGCGGAGTTCTTAGCAATCCAAGAGTATAGCCAAATCTATAGGTGGGCACTGCCAAATCTCCAGGTGGACCCAACATATATAGCTATAGCATTCACAATAAAAAAAACAAGATACATCCTTGTAGCATTCATTGTAGAAAAAAGAAGATACATCCCTGCAATATTCCCAACAAAACAAAGAAGATACATCCCTGCAGCATTCACAACAAATTAAAGAAGATACATCCCTGTAGCATTCACAACAGAACAAAGGAGATACATCCTTGCAGCATTTAGTAGAACAAAGGAGATACATCCCTGCAGCATCTAGTAGAACAAAGGAAAGACATCTTGGCATTGTTTATAGTAGAATAAAGAAAAATATTTTCACACGTCACTTCCTAATCGAGACTTGACACCAGTGGTTCAGGGCCACTGGTATCACGTCAAGACCCAACACCAATGGGTCAGGACCACCTACTTGGATTTGTAGAGCAACGACCATCACTAATGTGCCCAATGCGATATGCATGCAAAATCAGCTATTCCTAGTCTACCCTTAAGTCATCGTGCATAGAACTAAAGATGAACAAAGATACGCAGGATGCATAATGCTACGTATGCACTTGAATGATGCATGATGCTATGTAAACACTTGAATGGACAAATATAGAAAGGAAAAAACAACCATACTTACCAATCTCTTATATGTGATGACATAAGGATAGCTCAGAACAATAGATGATACTCTCCTTGCTTCATATCTTTCCCAAAAACGTGTTCTCTCTCAAGAGTCATCCTCAGAAGTCCTATCTTAGAAAATTCATGTAAAGGTCTCATAAGTCTCTCATACCAATAGTTACATTTACACCCTCTATATCAAGAGTGTCCCACTCTTCCTCTTTTGGGAACTACCCATTGAGCATAAGTTGTTACAACAAGATAGTCATGTTCGTGTGATGACTGATGTGCATCCATTAGAATTCTCTTTGGTGGTGAACTAAGGGATGTTCACCCACCAACACTTGGCACGCCATGTACACTCCATCAAGAGTAAACCTTCTTCTTCATCAATCATGAACCATGCCATAGAGGCTATAGATAGGTAGGATACCTTCTTCTTAGCCAAGCTCTCACTTATGTGCTCTTGATGCTCTGCTAGTTGTGGGGCTAGTAGCTTTTGATACTCAACTGCCTCATGCTTGGATTTGGTAACTCTCTTCTTTCCAAAAAAATCCCCGAGTTTGGAAAGATTCTTGTGTCAAAAAAGACTTTAGAAATTCCATCTCGACTCCTTCATGGTCTATCCCATCCTTTCTCATCCAGATCCTGTTAATTAGTAGTCCCTTTGGAAACAAAATTGTTATGCATTCTTGATGCATACTTTGGCTTGTATGCTCTCCAACTCTTGCTGATTGGGGCATGCTCGAGCCCCATTCTTTCCTCTGGCCTTCTGTATTCCATGGCAATGAGCTTGGCATGTGGAAACCTTACCCTTGCTACATTTAAGACTGTGATGGCCGCCTTGATTATGAGGGCATGCGGCTCGGTGAGTTTTGGCTAGATGACATCATCCTCATATATGTGTTATTCTTGGCTCAGTGAGTTTTGGCTAAATGACATCATCCTCATATATGTGTTATTCCTACTTTTCAATCCTCCCTCTCCAGCTTATGCTCCATGCGCATCCATAAGGTGGTTTTCCCATCTCTTGCCTCTATCGATGCTTTGCACATCCTACCTTTGTTCTTCCCTTGTTGTCAATTTGGCTAGTTGGTGAGAGACATTGACACTCTTGCTTTGTGAATGAGCCTCTACCGCCTCACCCAAGTCAAAGAGTCATGAGACACACTGCCACTCCCCAAAATAGATCTTGATCTCGCTTCTTGGCTTGTGTTGGGGGATGTGTGACTGGGCTCTCCGGATGTGTACTTCCCCTCCATGAATTTGCTGATTTCTACCCAATTGTGTGGTTGCACACATCCCGCTGTCCCCCTGTCACTATGCCGGAGGGGCCTGCTCTACGGGATTGGAGAGGGCACATCACCGACGGGAGAGTGCTGAGATAAATGCTCATAACGGTTCTCTCACAGAAGCGAATCCTCCTGAGATCTGCCAGCCTGGCACACACGGTGGTGGCGCTTGGCTTTGGTGGTCGTCTAGTGTCCTGAGCACGGTCCAACCGTCCACCACTCGCTGTCCGCTGGGTCACCTGAAGTTGGGGCCTAGTGCTCTTCTGTCGTCTGAGGGCCTGCCTCTCGCTCTACCCCCTGGTGTCTTGTCACCAAGGAAAAGCTCTAGCTAAATGACCCATCTGTCTGCAAATGAAGCATTGGCCTGGAAGGCCAGAATACTCCACGCACTACTGTATGGGGTCGCCTCGAAGGCTAGGAATAGATATGCAATGCGGTACAGACTCAGCGAGGCTACACAGATGCATAGGGATGGAATCCCTGTTGCCCTTGTGAAGGCCGAGGTAGCGGTGGGGGGGACTCCATCACTCTCCGGATGGCACCATCGATCACCAAGAGAAGAGGAAGATACTCCTTCCTAAGGCCTGGGAGAAAACTGTCATCTGAATTGTTGTGCTAAGTCTACCAACTACAAGTATCCAAGTTCTTACCTCTCTGCTAGAGCTGCTATGCTCTGACGTTTCTATTGTCTTTGCTTCCTTTTCTGGGTTTGCCCCATGCTTAAAAATCTAGGATCATCTAATCCTTACTCCTGAGCTCCTCTACATGTGTCTTTTTTTCTACTCACAAGTTGTTCATTTTTCTTTATAAGTTCAGAGTTGGTGGCAATGAGCACCACATTAAGTTCTTGCAGTGTTGCTTTGCTACCCTTGCCCTTTGTTGATCTTGGTATTACTACTACTACTGATTCTAGCTCTTTGGTTAATTTATCGATGGTCTTGCCATCCTTAATTTGCTATTCCTAATATTCATTTATTATTGCTTCCATTTTGTCTAGTTGTATCTTTAAAGTAGCTTCATCATTGATCTTCTCTTCAAATTTCTTGGTTGTGGGGCTAGCATATGCTCTTTGAGATCATTCAGTAGTATGCTATCAATAGGTGTGCTAATCCACAGTATTATTTCCTTACCTTTGCTTTCCGGATCTAGCTATGCATTAACTCCCTTGCCATCAACCTTTAGTGCCGCAAACTTGCTTTTCCACACTTCAATTTCTTGTGTTAGCTTAACAATTTCCTTCCTTAATTCTTCTGCTTCCTTCCTTCCACCACTGCCCGTTGGCCTCTCCTATTTTGGGTAGGCTTTTGTCTGGATTCTTGTCCTACTTCTAGTGTGGGATTATCTGTTGGCTACTTGTAATCTCTTCAAATATTCTCCCCACACCCCTTTGAGTTCTTATGTAGCATATGTGATTCCCACTCCTCAATCTTTCCTGTGTGAACACTTCCACGTACTTTTTTGCATCTAGCTCGAACACTTATGGGTACTCTTATACATCTAGCTTGAACACTTTCAGGTATTGTTTTGCATCTATTATCGCCAATCATGCTTCGGCCTGAGTGTTACAAGACACCAAGCGAACATAACCTAGCAAACCCCAAACTCAAGCAACTACAAAAACCATATAGTGCTCTAGGTGATGGATCCCTACCTACATCCATCCAAACCACGTGGTCTTGTAAGCTTTCTGAATGTATTAACATGTATTGTCATTTAAGAGTTCTCAATTCAACATGCAATCATAAAAGGTGAATCATGCAACATATTCAAAGCACTCAAATGATTACAAAAATAAATGAAACAACCAACGCTTCCTCACCCGGCAACCATGTGGTTTTCAAGCATTGATTCATCTTGACAATCTGTCCAAACACATGTGAGATCCATGAACCAAATAAAAATAGAATGGAATTCAAATTATACATATCATGAGACAACAATGAAATCAAGGAGACATGGGACTGGACAATTAAAGAGAGCAAGAGTATTCATTTGAGAGGATGGTTATTAGCACACTATCTAACCCTCCTCACACTCTCATCGTCCACATAAAAGCCCGATGCTTGATGATGTGCTCGTGACATCCTTTTGTACTTCTTGTTAGCAACCATTCTTTGAGATGTAGCCTCCGCATAAGAGGCCAATACACTAAAATGACAACAAAAGCACACATGTGTCAACAATACAAAGCCTGCATTGAATCCAAAGCGTTTATGGTATATTTGTTAATTCCAATTCAATAGAACAACCAAAAAGAGAGTCACAAATAGGACACCACTAATTTTGCTAAAAAAACTAGTGCCAGTGTCCAAACAATAAGTGCCAAGGACAAGCCAAATACCCAGAATACATCATAAAAATAGTCATCCATTGTCACAAATAGTGAACAAGAAACACTCCATATGACAGAGACAAAGCCAAAAAAAGGACCAATGGGAATGTCAGTGTAGTATAAAAGCTCCACCCCAAATCTAGAAAAAAGGACCAAAAGAAATTGAAGAGGGACTGTCAAAGCTCACTAGTCATCATAGGGGTTCACCCTCACACGAGCATCGGCCTCATCCTCCATGTGCTCATCCACTCTCATCCTCACCCTCACATGAGCATCGGCCTCATCCTCCACGTGCTCATCCACTCTCATCCTCACCTCGTAGATGAGCCTGCACACGTGTAGCTATGCAAGTATGGCTCTATACAGCTAGAGATGATGCCATCATCTAAGTCCAATGAAACAAATGATCTCCCTGAATGGAGGCATGCCTTTTAGAGTGGGCACCGTGTCGCACCCCATCTCCAAGACAATACGCCGTGGATGGCGTGGATGGCAAAGCAGCTCCAAGAAACATGATAGAAATATATGGCTCCCATCATCCACTATTGATAGTGCTCTCACTCACTGGTAAGTAATGCAAAACACATGAGTCCATGGCTCCCATTGGCCATGCCTCAAACAATGGTTTGTTTGTCGAAGTGAAAGTGGATGTAAACATCCCTCTTTTCGAACAAGGTACATCATAGAAGTCCAAAGCTACATTTTCATAAGAAGCACACATATAAACACAACCACGCAATAGAATCCAATTACATAACACCATAGAAACAATGACACAATTGCCATAGGGCATTAAAAGAGCAAGTCACATTACCTCTGCCATGATGCCCTCTTATTCAACGTAACTTTATGTGGAGTGATGAAAGATAAAAGAAGTAGCCACCAAAGATCGACCATAATGGCCATGGTCCTCCATGAACATATCCCATGGAGGCCTCTATGCACTCCCGTGGGAGATTCCCTCCAAACGGGAGGTCCAACATAACAAAGTCTACTGCCCATGGCACCTGCTTTCCTTTCCTAGTGCACACACCACTCATAGGGTTATTCTTTGTGAAGAACTCATGAATGTGTGTGTATACTGGGTCTCTCTGACCACTAGCAAAAGTCTTGCCGATCACAATGTAGTCCCCGCCGTGAAACCGCCATGCACGGAGAGACACCATCAAATCATATAGTGTGCTCTCTCAAAAAAAATGATGGTTTGTCGAAGCTTCAAATTAGACGTAGACGAAGAAAGAGAATTTGTACAAGGGCACAAAATAACAAAAAACCATCCCATCCCATGAAGATTAAGGTTACGGTCCCAAGGTTCTATCACTAAGAGCCAAAAGTCCTACCAAGATCTCATATGGTGATGGTTATCCTTTGGGCCTTTTTTTTTTCTTTTTTTGTTTGTTTGTTTTTTTATTTTTATCTTTTTAACCACTTCCGCTTTGACAATTCACCTAAAAGGCTTTACTCTAACTAAAGAGGGTACACTATTACAAGTGCAAGAAGCCACCCACTCACCAGTAAAAGCTAAATCATTCTCATTGGCAGACAAGTCATCATCAATGTGGTCTAGATGGGCTCAAAAACATTGGATATATGCTTTCTTTTTGTTTCACGTGCAAGCCCCCAAACAAACTTAGGAAGAACAAATAACATACTTCACATTAAGTTTTCACAAATCGCTCAACAAACCGTGTGCTGACAATGTGGGATCATCCAATTCATCATTTTTCATCATAGAATGTGTCTTGAAGGCCTCTCTCTCTTGTTCCAGGATGTGGCCTTTCTCCATGCCCAACCACCAACTCCCAACGGTGGCTGAGTGGATGGAAAGTTTTGGGGTACATGGTGGTTTCCACATTAGCCATAAAGATCCACTGCCTTGCCAAGATAGGCAAACCACCCAAAAGCTGGCGGCTCTCCTTCAAACAGAGTAAATATCTTTTGAAAAAACAGTGCAAAGTCAGTTTGTATACAAAACTTGACCAAAACACAACCAATATACAAAGTCATGCAAAGAGGGGTCCAAAGGGAGAGGCGAGGTTGTATGTCCTGAACACAGTGAAGTACTTGGCATACTTTAAGGTCAATATAAGTAAAGATTGAACTAGGACCAACTCCTTAATGATCAGCCAAGTAATAACTAGAAGAAAGTTAGACTAGTCTCACACAAGAAATACAAGCAAGCACTCAAGAAAACACTAAATTAAAAATTTATAAAAAAGATTAAAATTGAAAACAATAACAACATTTGAGGATGGCTTAGAATACACCTAGTTAGTTGTATGCTTGGGAAGTCAATCTTGTAGAATTATACTTATAATGTTGAGAACTTTCATTGTTGCTTCCTGTGAACCAAAAAATAAATTTTTAGAATCATCGCAACAGGTCGTCATCACATCAAATCATATGCTAGGTTGAATTTAGTGTCACAAACCTCATTTCCTTCTCATGGTTTGATTCTAATATATATGTGTCCTCTCATGTATGAGGCAAAGGTCTAAGTGCATCCTCATTGTGATATGGCAATTAATCTAAGTAGCTATCGCTAGCTAACCTATCAAGGAAATGACCAACCATGTGGACAAGGATTCGGTAACATTATTTCATAGAATGATGATGTATGTGCGTAGGCGCTTGCCCTCCTCCCCTCCTCTACAAGATCTTCCTATGCATTCCTTACTTGATAGGGTCCTCTCACTGGGTAAAGTACACTCCGTTATCATGCTATTGTGGTGTCTCTCCTACCACCATAGACTACAAGAGTCCTATCCCATATAGAACCTAAAATAAGTTCTATAGTGCATGTATAAGTAGGATGCTATGGATAACATGCGACACTCACTACTAAAACATGGCGCAAGGAGATGAAATGGTAGGTAGAATAGGTCCACAAAGGTGGCTCCACAACATCACTCCCCTAATGGTGCATAAAAATATTGTGAGAGTGCTTTTGGAAAGGAGGGATACTTAGCTGCCCTTAATATTCACAATCCATATAATTTGGGTCCATGATAGGGTCACTCATATTAGTCCACAAAAAGTCCATGCTCAAGACCTGTAGTAACAACAGTTGTACTTTCATCTCTTATTTTGGTATGTGCTCTTTCTCATCATCTTTTTTAATTATTATTATTATTATTTAGATTTTTATTATATACATAGGTGTTATATTACTATACATGTTGGTGCAAGCTATATTGTCATGGGTAAGCTTTTTCCAACAAGCTCTCTCCTGATATGAACATGAAATTTGTGGGGGAGCAAAATGTGGGGGTAAAAGTGATGATACTAGCATAAATCCCCCCCTTCTTACTTCATGTCATACCTTGACTTTGTGAAAGGCATTGTAGGTTTTTCCAACTTTTCTCCATCATTCTTTGTTGGCTAGGAGCACCCTTTGTTACTTGTTATGGCATATCAATCTCCAACTTTAAGGTCAATAAGGGGCTTGCATAAGACCGGATGGAGCTTATGGGTTCTCCCTTATAGATGAGCAATGGATTTGAGTGGTGAAGGTTCACCTATAATAGTCTCCCTTTGTTTGAATTTGAGCCTATAAAGTCATTGTCCATGTTGTTGAGGAGACCTGGGAGTTTGTAAGCATCAGTCAGTGAGGCTATTGGTACACATTTATGTTTTAGGATCCAAATACAATGGCTACCCTCATACTAGCCTTCAACTTCCAATAAGAATTTAGGTATCCATTTTGGGGTAGCCTACTTTCTACACAGATTATTGCATTGAGGCCTTCTTTGCTTGGCTGGTTGAGGTGGTAGAGATAGAGAATTCTTATCAAGGTAGATTTGGGTTCCCACTTCTTAGCCTGTCATCGTCAAAGGGAAGATTATTGTAGGTGAACCTTCACCACAAACACCCAAACAAGTATGGATCCAAAAGAGAAACCCTATCACAAGAGATAAGGTGATTGATAGGAAACCTTCTACATCACTAAATGTTACAAAATCCTTATTGGATATCCAAGTCCCAACCCCATTAGTTTCCCTAGAGTGACCCACTATGCAAATTGAAATTGCCTTGCGCAAGTGTGGTGGGAGACATCTTGGTTATTCTTTTGCAAGAATATCACCTGAACTAGTAATACTTGGTCGCACTTGGCTGAAGGTTGCAAGATGTATGATTGATTGGTCTATCACTATCTCATAATAAGGACAACCAAAGCAGGTAATGATATTCTCATAAAGAAACTTAGCTATAGCCATAGCATCTGCTTTTGTTAAAGCTCTTTCTTGGCTGAAGGTTGCAAGATGTATGATTGATTGGTCTATCACTAGCTCATAAGGACAACCAAAGCAGGTAATGATATTCTCATAAAGAAACTTAGCTATAGCCATAGCATCTGCTTTTGTTAAAGCTCTTTCTTTGGCCCATTTTGTGACATAATCCGTAGCTATTAAAATGTACCTTGCTTGGGTGCTGTGTAGTTAAACAAATGGGTCTTACAAATTCAATGCCCCATTTCATAAATGGTTCTAGAACTTTAATAGGGTGCAAGGACATCATGTCATTATTTTGTGGTTTAGCACATCATTGGCACTCGTCACATCCTCTGACAAATAGTGCACAATATTTGAAGAGCGTGGTCCACCAAAATCTTGATTAGAGTATTTTTCTTGCTATAATATCTGTTAAAAAGTGCCCACCGCACCCCTTGGTGTGCTTATTTGATGATGTATAAGTATTCATCCTCCCTGGGACAATGTATCAATATGTCATCCTTACCTCTTCTATAAAGAGTTCTAGCAATCAATTAGTAAGATTCTACTTCTTTAAGCAACCTCCTTGCTAGATCTTTCCTTAGATTCTTTGCGTTTGGAAAACCATTAGCTAGAAAATTAACAATTTTCTCCTTCCACTTTGGTATATAGCCTCAACTTTAATAAGCGTAGTGTCAGGTAAATCATCATCTATTCCAATTGGTGCTTCACCACCATTAGGTACACGAGGTAGATGATCAGCCACCATCACATATTTCTTGCTAGGTCTTACAACCACTATGAAATCAAATTCAACAAGAATCAACAACCACCTAGTGATTCTCCCTATGGAGGTTTATTGTTGAGACAAGTTATAGTAGTGAGGCTTTATTATCAACATAGAAAATAAATTTAGTAGCTAAAAGGTAATGTCAAAATTTCTTCATAGCATATACCATTCCTAAACCTTCATGCTCCATGGTGGTATAATTCATCTCAGCCTCACACAACTTTCAGCCTTGCAAAACCTATGGGGTAGTCCAATTTATGTTCACCTGGCTGAGCTCCAGATGCATCTAATTACAAAGTTAGAACCATCAATATGCACACGGAAGAGAACATCCTAGTTTGGCACTGGTAAAATGGGAGTGCTAGAGGCCAAAGCTTGCTTTAAAGTAACACCCATTAGCCATCTTGACAATAATATTTGAGACACGACTTGGCCATCTTCTCCCAACATTTTTTGGTGATTATACTCACTTCCACTTCATCATCTAGGACTCCCATTACTATGATGCCCTTGGTGGTTGGCTGGTGGTAATGCATTATATTCATCACCTTCAAAATATTTTCCCAGTTTATTAAGTGGAATTTTAACCATAGATTTGGTATTTTCTTCTTCCACTGGGACTATTTATTTGGGCACCATTTGAGGTGTCTCCAATGTATATTGGGGGCGTCCTTATGCATTTAAGCAAATGGTGTTAGTCCTACATTGAGTTCTCCATTAAGGAGATCTCTCATTACTTTTGAAACAATTTAGGATCTCCACTCAATTGGGCAGTTATCATTGTACTTGTTTGGGAGGCCATAAAATCCAAAAATTTGGGGACATTCATCGGCGAACTCATGACCTCCTTTCCATAAAAAAGGTGTCAGTGAGACTAGAAAATCCATATCCGCCGAGATGGGCTCAGGGTTTCCATGTGGTAATTGTCCCTTCAACCAATCAAGGATCAAACTACATGAGTGATGGAGGCCTCCATCTCTTTCATTATGACACTGGTCACATCTAGGGGTTTTTGAATCTCAATAGTAGTCGTCAAGGTACTAGCGTGTACAATATCTAAAACTCTCACTTGCTTTGGCTTTCATTCCAGATCCTCTTGTGTTTTTGTAACTAAATCACTAAATTGTTGGACTTGCTCAATCTCCTACTGAGGGTCAAGATAAGAGCCAAGTTTTGTTGGACTTTCTCAATCTCCTTTCCCATGTTCTTGGTTTTGGGTGGTATATCCCTACCAAGTTCAGAAACAGCCCTTGTGTCTAACGAGTCCAAGTCCTCATCTAGGTCCCTGATGAAGATTGGCTCTTGAGGCATTCCCAGATTTATCTTTTTGGTCTCTTTTGTTTTCCCATTCTTAATCAAAATTTTTCTCCTGTCACCCTTCTTCCTCTTAGACTCTGCTATCGAGGCCATAAATCATTGCTTGAGAACATGTTGATTTTGGGCTTGTAGCCAGGTGATAGCATTCAAAGGTGTGGGATCTAGATTCTTTAAGATCTTCCTTTTTGGGTTTGATTATTTACCCCAATCATGTTTAGCAGTGTGATGATGGGTCCCATTTGTGGACTTGTCGCTCTCGCAAAAGAGACTTGTTGGAGTAGTCCTTAATCCAATGATCTATGCCACAATGGTTACAAGTAGCTGATGGCATGTTCGAGGGCACAATTTGGTTAAGTTGAGGAAACTTTACATGCATTATTCCAAAACTCGATGGGGACTTTGACAATGGTAACATTGAAGAGGCATTCTCCTTCCCATCATGTATTGATGTCCTAGACCCTTCCCACAGCGGGCGACTTTGACAGTGGTAACATTGAAGAGACATTCTCCTTCCCATGCATTAATGTCATGGCCCCTTCCCATAGAGCGGTGACAAGTTGGTAAACTGGCTTAACTCCCCCTCTCCCATCCACTACATAATAGTTAGGATGAAGCTCCATGGGATCCTCAAAGAGGTGTGGAATGGGCTTGATATCCACCTCATAATTAGTAGGCTCCTCAAAGCTTATTTGATTAAGAGGTGTCACCCTTGGTGGAAGTGGTTTTTGATGTACCAAGACTAGTGGAGGTAATGGCATTGTGCATGCCTTTTGATAGGAGTTGTTGCATGGGATGCCCAACCATTGCTTCATTTGTTACATGACCAAGGGCTAGTGTTTGTGGTGGTGCTAGCAAGGCTAGGTATGGTCTCGCTATGTTGGAAATAGCCTATAGGCATGTTCGAAAATCTCGAGCTTTGTGACCATAGCACCCACAAAATCCATAGTTACCATTGTAAAGATTGGACATTCGCAAGTGGTATGTCCTTGACGACAAATGGACCACCAATGAAGCTCTCTCCTTGGATACATGAGCACATTGTCTGGAGTTTTTCTAGTCTTCAATTCCTCTTGGAGAGATTTTGAGAAGTCAGTCCAAGTCATTCCACTAAGGTATTAACTTAGATACTACAAGTTTTGTAGTCTTCAATTCCTCTTGGAGAGATTTTGAGAAGTCGGTCCAAGTCATTCCACTAAGGTATTAACTTAGATACTACAGGTTTTGTAGTGGTGGTGCTACGACTGCTAGATATTAATGTAATAGACTTAGAATATAAAGCTCTAAATCCCCTTATCATCAAGATATCCTCAAGTCAAATAGCATTGGTTGTGACGTCCTCCGAGGTCGTGATACCTTTAATGACCAAACCATTATGGATATCTTCATGTTTAAGCTTGTGGATGAATCGATCACGCAGTTGATTGTTGGAGAAGTGCTCATGTAGAGCATGATAAGAGTTCAAATGCTTGAGATGACTAATAAAATCTCTCACTGACTCGTCTTCTTCTCTGAGCGCTTTGTGTAACGCTTTGTGAAGCTAGACTTCACAAAGCTCCTTCATGCACAAACTTCTTTAGAAATAACCATCAAAGAGACTGGTAAAGTTTAGACATTCTTTAACTCTCAAGGTCCGATACCAATCTCACCAGATTTGCCATCTAGTGTAAGGCAAAAGATGTTGGTCTTTGTAAGCTCATTCCTCTCACCTAAGTTCTCGCAAACTTGATCGAATGCCTCGAGATTTCTTCTAGGATCTTCCTCTCCATGAAACTTGTACATGAGCTTTGAAATTTATTGAGCTTTTCTAGAGCTACTCTATTCGTTATCTCTCATGATTTACTAGCCTTATACTTTCGGCCACTACTCTCCCCGATTGTTGGCGGCCATCCAGTGGTAGACTACCACCAAGCATGTCCGTTGGGCAATAGCTCTAGATCTTTTTCTTGTAAAAACCTTGTAACTATTCTTGCTCAATGGGTAGTACCCGAGTGAATGTAAAGAAAAGGAGAGTGGAGAGTGAAAGAGATCATGGAATTATACGGGCTAGGCTTTACTGAGGACTACAATGATTGTTGTTGTCGGTGTAGTTCTTCATTCTCCCCGTACTATGCAATTCCATTTGACTCTTAAGTTGTGTCGCGCTTTCTATGTTGAAAGTGTCTTTTTACTTGTGTCTGAGTCTATAGTCAATCCTATCCGAAAGTGACTCCCTTCCAGAGATAGGATTAGGTGCCATGTGCTAGCGTTGGCTTATCTTTTTGGGCACAGTTGCATTAGTAGTGTCTCTCCTCCGGAGCCGACTAGGTGGTCTGGAACCACGCAAGTTTCGTGTCTTGACCAGACACTGACACTAATGCTTATATAAAGGCTACTAGGAGGGTTGATGTTGTGGAAGTATTGGTACAGGAGGGGCAACATGTGGTATGAAGGGCACTGCCTCTCTACGGGCATAATGGCATGAATCTTGGAGGAGTAACATGAGTCCAATAGGTTGGGGTCATACAGAAATTCCCATAAGTATTGATGATATATGAGCCAAGGGCACCACCACTGGTTTAGTTGTTTGTGAGGATGTCCCCATTACTCTAGGTTGCATTCAGAAACTAGAGGAAGACACAAAGAATTTAGGATTTTGGGTGAAGGCTTCTCCTTCTGTGGCCCTAGCAGATGATGATGTGTTAACTAGGCCTAGAGACATTGTTGTAGGGACTACAATTGTGGTTGCCATAGCTATGACCGAGGGCATACAACAAATGGGAAATGTTGTATGGTTGGTCATACGTGGTGCCGTTACATGAGTGGTTTAGTACCCAATACCCAATACCAAAAAGTTTAGAATTATGCTAACAATATCTTGAGCAGGTACCTTTCTACAATCTCAGAATGTGAAGCTTGTGCTTGTAGATTCTTGGAATCCTATGTAACCTTGAGGAGGAACAATAGTAATAACAATAGTCAGGGCTTGGTCCATCGTGTAGCCAGGCATCACCACATATGTAGGATCAAAAGGGCTTATTGATTATGTCTCCATCTCACTCAAGGTAGGGCCTCACACATTTCTTATTCCAACTTGTGTCAAGAAGTTGTATCGGCATGGTGATTCCCTGACTAAGCCTCTCTTGCTCTACAAATAGCCTGAATACATTCCATGACCATCTGAAGTCACTCTTCCTCGTCTATGGAAGTAGAGACACCTTGCCTTATTTCCTCGCAGAGCTAACACCATAAATAAGGCATGTAGCCAAGTCCGCCGAGGTTTCTTGGGTTGCATAAAATTCCCAGCTCTCTGCTTGTAGTAATGTGTCTGAGAATCTTACACCTGGATACCTTGGATATAAATTCCTATGGTCTAGTGCTCTCTAGGCTATCAATGACCTGGGAATTAGTGGGTAGATTCCCCAATTGGTGCTGTTTGGGTCGCTAATCATTGTTGGGCTTGGTGTAAGGTCTCTAGGCTGTCAGTTACCTGGGCAATTGGTGAAGCTTGGGTAGCTTGCCCAATCGGTGTGGTTTGGGTTGCTACTTGTCACTGTTGGGCTCAGCATAAGGTTTTTTCCTCTTTTTCCCTAATAGCTTGGATTAGGGATTCTACTTTTTGCACCTCATCTTTGGTCCTACTATCTAGCAGTAAGGTTTGGGCAAGGTTTTGGTCTATGGCATCGAGTCTCCGGTCAAGATTGCTCCCATGTGGGTGGGGATTTCCAGAAGCATGGGGCTTGTGTGTAAGGCGACACTAGAGGTGTGGCCTTGGAGCTACCTTTAACTCTCTCATCCCCAAATTGATATACTGCTTGGTTAGATGTAGAGGTTGCAATGGAAGGTGAACCTGTGAAGTAATTGGTTATGAAGCCTATCAAGCTAGTGGTGGGTCTAGCATTTATTATTTGAGTGGGGTTTTCTCCCCCATGGTCTAGTATCCATTCCATTAATTCCAGATCAAAGGAAGTGTCGCTACTTGTTGAGAGTCTCAGACCCTATATCACATTGAATCTCATTCTAAAGAGGGTCCCAAGACACACGTGGGTTGATAAGAGCCTAATTGGGTTGACACGGTTTCCTCTAAATGTATCTCTAAAATGCGTCCATATTGCAACTACATATCATTGCATACTATTTTAGGGCTAGGAGGATGTTGTCATTTTTATTTATTTATTTATTTATTGCCAAAGTATGTCCGAAGTGGGTTTTAAGCATTACCAGACATTATTGTGAAAAGAAATAATGCACTTTTTTTCTTGTCGAACCGAGGTGGTTTCCTATAGTTAAGGTGGGTCCCTTATGGGAAATTGCAAATTTTTAGGGTCTTGTATAGGTTGCGTCAAAATGGCCGCAATGGCCTAAAACCTACAACAATAGGTAATTTGTGCCTTCACTTTTTCAAAAATTTCTCCCTTTTTTGCCCACCGCTAAGGCAACTTTTTTTATTGTTTTACTTTTTATGATTTCAGTTTTTGGTTTCACAATTACCCGAAAAGGGGTGGTCAGGGTTTTGGGAATTTTCCCAAGATTCCCTTTTTAACTTGGAGCCTAAAAGCCTTCATGCAATAAATGCAGCCAACCAAAAGACTAACAAAAGACTAACAGCTAGTGGCCTAAATTGCTATAAGTCGATCCTAGTATGACCTAGACTACTTCCACACCTTCCATGCACTAAAAGAAGCTTTCCTCAAAAGATTCACAGCTGTTAAAACTAACTCTGACTACAAGACAAGCTACAAACCTTGAAATAAAAGCTACCCAGTAGAAGATTATGCAGCCCAAGTTTTGTACTCTACGTGCACGACTCTCTCTAGCTGACAAACCATTTGAAGTTCTTCTTTATGGACTGGTTCTTGCATGGTCTTAACAAAAAACTCAAACCAATGGTGGCAGCAACCAACATCGATGCTGAAGGGTTCAATGGGCTTGTGGAAGTTGTTAATAAGTGAGCTAAAAGAAACATGGGATTGGAAAAGAAGTCAAAGGAAAATAAGAGCAAGATGTACAACTCTTCAGACAGTGACACCGACAAGCGAGTCGGAATCAGAAGACTCGGAATCTGGTCAAAAGCCGAGGAGGAATCCAGACACAACAAGAAGAGAAAACGAAAAGGCAAGAAGGACGAGAAGGATGTCCTAGCCAAAAAGGTGGCAGAGAAGCTTGTTGTACAATCCGGTAAGTTATCTACCTCCTCGGACTATAGAACAGGTGTATTCTACCGGACATGCAAAAATGAAGGCCACTTGAAAGAGGAGTGCATGCAACTGACTTGCGCAATCTACCAAACTTTCACACATCTGACACCCAACTACCCATACAATGTTAGAAACAAGGCAAGTGCATCTATCAATGCAGTGTCAACAATAGCAGCACCCATGGCCAGTACACCGGCACCTTATAGACCATACTATGGCCAAGGGCAAGACAATCAAAATGTTACTACTGTGTTAGAAGCCTGGACACTGGCGGAATGAATGCCAACTGCTCCAAAAGCATCAACAAGATGTTCAAGAAAAGATGGGTAGGGTAGTGCACCAGCAACGTCCCCATCAACATCATCGACATTAAAGAGCTGGATGGTGCGTAGCCAACTGTGGCTACTATCACAAGATCCCAAAAGGGAAAAGAGAGGTTGGTTCTGTTAGAAGAACCAACCACACAAAAGAAAAACAATGTGGATTGGGAAAAAAAAATCAAGCCAGAGACTTTGCAACAAAGTAGGTGCAAGAGAAGCACAAAATGAGAATTGGAAGCAATCCTTTCAAAGAAATGCAGAGGAAAGCCCAAAGGAGGCAAAAGAACAGAAACTATGAGAAGATAAGCCTCACAAGGATTCAGATGAAGAAGCAATGCATAGGAAGAAATTTTCTACATAATGGCCAAGATGGCATGACAAGGGAAGCTGCGAGAAGATAAACCTCGCACAGAATAGCAACAAGCTAGACAACCAAAGAAAAAAGAAGAGCACAAGCACATGCAACCATGGTCAGCAGAAGACAGTGGGCTCATGGAATAGGCACAACCTGCACAAATGGATCATAACAGAGTAGGAGTGATATACATGGAACAATACTAGATGGAGGCTCAAGAGTAAACGTATTATCAGAAGCCACAACAAAAGAACTCGACCCCACAAACTATGACCATTCTCCTTTTGCTATGAAGATGGAAGATTAGCACAGAGTCTAGCCCCTAGGATTGGTCCAAGGGAAACACATTCAGATTGTAGGATATGATTTCCCTATCCATTTTCTTGTTCTTTGCATGGAAAATGATGGATCATACCCAATGCTGCTAGGAAGACCATGGCTCCAAGAAGGCAAGATCAAACACAATTGGCATAGAGAACAAACCACAATCAGAAAAGGGAAAGTGAAAATCTCCACAAATCCAAAGAGGAAACTCAATCCAGTTGTCAGACCATTGTATGCAAGAGGGATGAACGTGCTGGAAGCTATTTAAGAAGATGAAAAGGAAAGGATCCTTAAGGAAAACCCACATCTCATATCCCTATTCCAGCTGGACATAGAAAAGATTGTGTCCAAATACTCAATTGAAGTATTAAATGTCCAGCCAATGGAAGAAGACGTAAGAGCAAGACTAACATAGACACAGTGTCAGAGGAGCAAAAACTTCAAAAAAAGAAGCAACATTGACACAAAAGCAGTGTTAAAAGAGAAAACAAACGAGCTGAAGCCTCAGGCAACATAGAAGAAGACCCATTAGCCAAAGGGCAACAAGAATGGATGGAAGCAATGCATTGCAAGGATAGGGATCAGCGATCAACAATCCATCCGTGTATAAGAAGAAGAGCTCATGAAGCTCAATCTAGGGACAGGGGAGCAACCACAGACAGTAAAATTCAGTGCAAAATTGAAAGAAGCAATGTAGAACAAACTCCAAGAACTATTAATGCAGTATAAAGATGTCTGGAGCTACATAGATATGCCCAACATCAACCCAAGATTCTACCAACACAAAATAAACCTGAAAGAGGATGCAGTGCCAATCAAGCAACAATGGTACAAGATGAACCCCAACTACGCCAAGCAGGTCAAGGATGAAATTGGCAAACTGCTAGTAGTAGGTTTCATCCAATCAATAGAAAAGGAAACCTGGCTAAGCCCCATCGTGATTGTGCTGAAAAAGAATGGCAAACTCAGAGTCTTTGTGGACTATAGGCTAAACGCAGCAACAATACCAGCTCCGTTTCTCTTGCCATTCACAGACTCTATGCTGGATGTAGTGGTGGCCACAAAATGTATTCTTTCTTGGACAGATTCAATGGATACAATCACGTCAGAATGGCACTTGAAGACATGGAGAAGACTGAATTCATCACGGAGTGGGGAGCATTCGTGTTAGAACATCATGACCTTCGGACTCCGGAATGCACCTGCAACATTCCAACGCATGGTACAAGAAATTTTCCTATGATTACCTAACTGAATTCATGCGTGTGTTTGTAAATGACTTCAGTGTCTTCAGGAAGTGTGGGGAGCATCTACACTAGCTACACGTATGCCGCCTGGAAAGATGCAGGTAGACGAAGTTGAAGATGAATCCAATGAAGTGCACATTCTGTGAGGGGCAGGACACTCCTCAGACACATAGTGTCCAAAGACGGGATTGTTGTAGATCTAAACAAGGTCAATATCATCAACAAGCTTAATCCACCATAGAACCTAAAGGAACCCAGCAGATTCTTGGGCCAAATCAAATGGCACAACAGATTCCTCAAGTAATTTACCAATGTGGCACTGCCCTGTACAGTCTAACAAAGAAGGGGGTAGAATTCCTATGGATAGAAGAGTGGAAGGGTGCCTTCCATAATCTAAAAAGAATGCTTGCCAGTGCACCGATCATCCAACCACCAGAATAGGACAATATGTTCCGTGTTTTCATGATGCATCAGATATACAACAATTGCCAATGTGCTAATCAGTAGGACAGAGGAAGGGTGGTACATACCCATTTACTATGCTAGTTGGATGTTGTCAAATGCGGAGAAAAATTACAGCACCACTGAGAGGAAAGCCTTGGGATTAATTTATTCAGTCAATTAAATTTACCCCATTATCTGCTGGAAAATCATTTTGTATTCCATGTCAATCATCAAGCCCTATTGTATCTGGTGAATAAACTAGATCTGACTAGGAACCTTGCAAGGTGGATGCTTCTACTGCAAGAATTTTAGTTCACCATCATGCACACCCCCGGCAAACCAAAATGTAGTAGAAGATTTCCTCAGAGCAGAATAGACACAGGAGAGTAGCCCACCGCCGGGGTGGCTGATTAGTTTCCGGATGCAAACCTGTTTATTGTTCAATTAGCACCCATGCAAAGAAACTGGTACTTTGACATGCTGTAATTCATCACAAAAGGCACATTGTCTCTGCTAACATGAGCAGAGAACAATGGGGTGGAATAAACTAGCTCTACGAAACAGGCACTACCTTGAGATTATAGGAGCCCTGTATAAACAAGGAATTGACCAGGTGGTCTATAGATGTGTGCCAGACCATGAACAACCAACTGTTCTACACAAAAGCACACCAAGGAGTGTCAGGAGGAACCTATGCTAGAGAAACAATAGGTAGAAAAGTCTTACAAATCAGGCTTATGGTGGCCCACTATACTTAAAGATGCATGTAATCATGCCCAAAAATGTGGTGTGTTAGCAACTTGGATAGCCACATCATCAGCAGAGCTGAGGACGTGATCGAATGCCCCATCAGAGCCAGTCCTACCCCTTGAACCCTTTTAGAAGTGGGGAATGGATTTCGTGGGACCATTCAACTCCTCAAGAAGGACTGGTAACAAGTACATCCTTGTGGAAAACTAACTACTGCACCAAGTAGGTGGAAGCAGAAGCCCTCAAAGACAATTTAGTTGTAGTAGCCAAGTTCCTATCAAAAACATCATGAGACGAGGTTTGGATGCCCAATGGAGTTGGTTAGTGACCAATGAGGACACTTCATCAACGAGGTGATTCAGAAGCTGACTCAACAGCACATGATCCTCCACAAAAAGTCAACTGTTTATTATTCGCTAGGCAAACGATCATGCAGATTCTACAAATGAAGTGCTGAAGTGGATCCTTATAAAAATAGTAAACCAGAATAGAACAGATTGGGATGAGAAGCTACACTTTGCACTGTGGGCGTTCCGAACAACATACAAAGTAAGCATTGGATTCACCCCATTTTCATTGATCTATGGCTTGGAAGAAGTATTTCCAATAGAGGATGTGGTTCCAAGCCTCAGAATGGCCCTGAATAAAAGACTCAACCTTGAGGATTTAGTTAACAGGAGGATGCAGCACCTCATGGTGGAAATGGAGGAAAGTAGGCTCCATAGTGCATGGGTGGCAGACATCACCTAGAAAAGAAGAAAGAAGTGGGTAGATAGAAACAGAAAGCTCAATATTCTCCAACATGATGAAAAGGTGTTGTTATTCAACTCAAGGCTCAGACAGCACCCCAGTAAGCTCAAAATATGATGGATGGGTCCATACCAAATAGCCAAAAAATTAAGCTTTGACACATTCAATCTAAAAACACTAAGTGGGGAAATCTACCCAACCTTGTCAACGGATTCAAACTCATACCCTACAAAGAAAGAACGAATGGGGAGTAGCAACTAACCGGTGAGGTGACCACAGAGGCACATAGCAGAAACACAGTGCACAATGATGTCGATCCCCATCTACACAGTGCAACCAGATGAGGACACGTGCACAACACTCCGATGGGCGACATCAAATGGAGAGCACATGCATGATGAAAAGAAAAGGTATGAGAACTTGGAGCAAAGAGCAGTAAATATGGCACACACACATGGGAATCATGCCATTCTTGGGAAGCTACCTCGCTTTTTGGAAAATCATCATGGGTAGGTGAAAACACCTCAAAAACACAACCCCAATCAAGGAACCCTACCACAACCAACCTCCCTCACCCTTGCTCTCCCTAAATCATTTGCAAATCGCTCTATCCCTCCTCTCTGCTGCTTCCCCTTCTCAAGCCCCCTCACTATTAACCATCTTTCTCTCTTCTTGCCAAAGTCAGCAACCGAAACCTGCCACCACGGCTAGCAACATCAAGACAATAGAGTTCGATTCGTGCAGTACTATCCTAAACCCTATGCTTCAACAAAGAATAGCTGCAGAAGGTCGGGTTGTTTGGGTTCGCAACAAACAAAGAATTGGACGAACCTGCAAGAAAACATGGAAGTCAAAGTGCAACTAGTAGAGTTGTCAAAGCACAACACATTCAAGATGGAAGGACGAAAGGTGGTGCCAGTCACACCAGAGAACATCGCCAAGTTATTCAATCTTCTTATAGAAGGCATCACCAACAACGACAACTCCAATGATGTGGATATTGAGGCAGAGCTCTCTAAAGTCAATAAGGAATACTCTATTTCCACATGTTGTGATCCAGAGAGAGGCAAAGACAATTCAGATTTTATCTCGATATGATCTATTTTCTTGCCAAAAAAATCAGCAAAAGACAATTTAGATTTTATCTTGATATGATATGTTTGCTTGCCAAGATCAGCAAATCTAACTACGGACTCTGTTGGTAGAGAAGAACATGGACAGAAGGTGAATTGGGCACAGCAGTGGTGCCTAAAAACATGCAACAACAAGGTGAGAGACTATGGTTATCCAGAGGTCACACAAAGATGGCGAGACATTTGAAAGCCTTGGTGGCATAGCTCAGTGAGTTGGAGAAGGATAGCTCTGCCAAACCAGGAAAGTGTACAAAAGCATAAGGAAGAAGAAGTAATGAGGAAGAGACTAGAGGATGAGTCTCAGAGGCGAAGGCTAGAAGAAGAACTGGCAAGAAAGAAACAAGTGGAGGAAGCTGACGGGCAAAAGCTAGTTGTAGAGGCAGAACAAAAATGCCTTGCAGTCAAATCTAAAACAAGGCTAGCTAAAGAAGCAGAACACAAACCCCTTGTAGTTGAATCTATAACCAAGGATAGAGCAGACATCACTGCCACACAGAAGCTACCAAAACAACGCAAGAAGAAACCTCCAAAGCAGACTCCCCCAAAAGGAAATTTGAATGGTTTCAACACATCACCACTCTCAAACCAAAGAAGCAAAAGGAGACCCAGGCAACCAAGGAGAAACAAAGGCAGCAACTTGAGGACATAGGCAAGCATCTGGTCAAAAGTAGACTGTCCCCAAGTAGTGAGCAAGTGGCAAAAGAATCAGCACAAGGGGACAACCACGAAACATCATTGGGTGATAGGCTAAGAAAAATGAGGCAAACATATGACTCAGCAACACAAAACATTCTCATAGCATTTGAAAACATTACAAATTGTGTCATGGACAAGCTTGAGAATGAAGAAAGATTTACCAAGATAGATCAAGTAGAAGCATAAGTGCGGCTACTAGCCACCCAAGTCCAACAACAAAATCAACAAGCAGCCGTGTAGAACGAGCTTCGACAGCATTAGTAAGGCACCATCGCAAGGCTAGAGGATGAAGCAACAACTCTGCAGAGAAATGGTGGTCACTGAGCTGCTCCAGACAACCAATCTAGACATCCAAAGCAAGTTGCAACAAGCAAAGCAGACTACTAATGCAGCAGAAAAAGTAGCCCACATTGTGGACCATGCCACTCAAATGATCCGCAATGTGGAGCTAGCAACAAGAAAAGACTACAAGGAGCTACTCCTTGTGAAAGAAAAGTTGCGAATACAAGTGGAGGTTGAAGAAGAGCTCCCTATAGTCCAAATGCCTATGGAGCCCATGGAGCAGTGGGAGAAGGAATTGACGGCATCACAAAAAGCATGCTAGGAAGATAATCTACAATTACTGAAAGAAGACATGATATTGCCAACTCCCACATGCCATCTCCTACTACCACCAATCCCACCATAGGACCAAGACGGATCTGGAGGAGGTGAAACTAGAGGATCATCCTCTACACCATAGCCACGAGGAACCACAACTGCAGCAACCACCATCACCTCTGAAGGGAACACTTAGTTAAATCAGCAAAATAAAGAGCTTCGGTGCTGAATACACAGTCTGGCACAGAGTACCTCGAGGGAAAAAAGGAACTGGAGATCCGGTTGGAGCTGCTCCAGAAACAAGTGTCAGCCAAAGGCATTGCAAGAGAAACCCCCCACAAATCAAGCTACTTGTGGACCTGTAGAAACAGATTGAAGCACACAAACAACAACTGGAACATGAACAACAGAGAGCTAAGTTGGCACTCATCAAGGGTAAAGAACTGATATAATAGCCAGAGAACACCACAAAAATCATCATTTGGTCTGCATGCCATCATTCAGATGACACCGGCTCAGCTAAAAGAGTAGATAATCATCATGGAGAAGCAGATGTCTGTGTAAAAGGACAAAAACATAGCCACACAAACTTCCTTGGTTGGAATGGAAGAAGATTTTAAGAAGACAGACAAGGCATTGGGCCAAGCATATGCAAAGATGGACAAGCAAAAAGAAAGACTCGTTCAGCTTGGAGAGTATGTGGCAAAGACAAAGGTGTCTCCCAAAACAAGGTCTAAAAAAGAAGACTGATGTGGCAGCAACACCCCATGAGACTATCATGGCCAAAAAAATACAATAGATGCACAGTTTGAAGGAAGAAAACTCCAAGCTGATTTCCCAGCTACAAAAAACTCAACAGGAGCTGACAGCTGTCAAGGAAGGAGCCAGCAAACCACAGGAAAAACAAGAGGATCTAATAGAGGCCATAAAGAAACAACTGGTGTACTTGCACGAAGAAATTCAAATCAAGGACACCAGGTTACAGAAAGCTTCCCAAATGGCTCTAGAACTGCAAAAGCTCCAAACACAACTCATGCAAGAACAAAGTAAACACAAAAAGCTGCATGAAGAACTGTTGATAGCCAAACAGCAGTTGAGAACAACAACTCTGCCAGCTGACAAACAATCAAGTATACATCCTCCAATTGTTTAATCTTTAGGAAGCGCATCAGCAGCAAGAAGGCACAGAACTTGGAATACGCCTCCTACTCACTTGCAAAATTCAAATAGTAGTACGAAGATGAAGACTAGAACCTACCTACTGTCAATCCCTACAAGCTAGATGAATTCCTCCGCAAGTACAAACCAAAGAAACGATCTGCATCCTAGGCCCCAAGATCCTCATCACAGTGGATCCAAAATGATGGTGCGCAACTGCTACAAGGCATGAAGAAGAAGAATCAGACATTTGTGAAGAAGAGCAAGAGGCCCTGCAGCAGGCAACTGGCCCTAGCCTACAAATACAAATATCTACTAAAGTATTCTTTGATTCTTTAAATTACCAAGCAGCCATGCTGATGCAAAAAGAATTTTTAATCTAATTCAACCCCAAGATAATATAAGGGGTTTAGGATATGATCCACTGGAAGTAGACGATAATAGCAAGACGACAGAATAAAGGGTCAACTAGGTCGACCCCCCAACCACCTCCACCTATTCATCAAACCTTCTGATCCACCTCTCAAGTAGTTGCTGGCATAGAGCCACCGGTCATGCTAGGTGTTGAGCATCCGACAGGAGCTGACTGGTGGGACCTGAAGAACTGGCTGGAAGACACAGGCCAACAGTAAAACGCCAGCACACCAACAGTCAGGCACTGACGTCGGCAATGCATACGCGTGCCCATTGTAATCATATGTACTTTGTTGTAACAATCTGTTAACATAATAAGTCTTGTAATAGTAGGCAATGGCTAGAAGGGACAAGAAGAAGGACCTTCCAAGATAGCAAAGAAGGAAGTAGTTAGCAGTTAGAAGATAGATATATAGAGAGATAGAAGGGATCAGTAGTAGGAAGAAAGTGGAGCACATAGCATTGTACAAGTCTGTTAGTAATAAAAATTCCTTGAGCATTATTTCATTGTGTATTGTCTAAGTGAGCTAAGAGTGAGAGAGTGAGCATTGTGACTCTGTGTGCACTTTCTGTTTAAGCTGATAGCTGGTGAGTTTCGAGCCCGTTGGGCTTAGGCATTGATAGAAGTACCTCTGACCAGTGGTGTTGTCTTGCCCATCGGACTGATCCACCGACACCACTTACCTTTTGTAAGACAATGCTAGAGCATATAAAGCGACCTTACCATGAGCTTAGTGTCAATAGGGGAAGTGTAAGACCTTCATGTACATACTTGCTTAAGACTTGTAATAGTGGCCAAACCATTTTTGACTTTTAGCCGGTCTAGTGTGAAAGCTAGTCCCTTGCATATAATTCAATTATCACAATAAGAAATAGACATTACTTATGAGCTCCTTCTCTAATCTTGCTTACATGTGTTCTATGGATTCTTGCATGCTTGAATAGGTTTTCTTTAGTTTCTGCCTGTCATTAGTGGATCTAAGTAGAGCCTTGATGAGGAGCTTAGCATTCTATCTCAATGGTGGTGGTTACTCTTTGTGCATGAAGAAATACTAACGTAAAAATCTCCATTATTTTCCAATAACATGAAATTTTTATAATTGCTCAATAACGTAAATAGCTATGTTATTTTCTAGTAATGTCAAACCCTCTATTTTCTAGTAATGTCAAACCCTCTATTTTCTAGAGTAATATCAAACCTTCTATTAGTAATTACTCAATAACGTAAACAGCTATATTATTTTCTAGTGATGTCAAACCCTCTATTAGTATATATTATTTTCTAGTGATGTCAAACCCTCTATAACGTAAACAGCTATATTATTTTCTAGTGATGTCAAACCCTCTATTAGTATCCGTTAATGCTAAAACATTTGAAATTCTAAAAAAACGTGAAACCCTATGTTAGTCACCATTAACATTAGAACATTCAAAATTCCAAAAAAACATTTTGGCCCTTGGTGCTTTCCGCGATTGAGTTGGAAGAAAGGGCACCTGTAGAGCCACCCATCTCCTAAGAGTTGGCCCTAATGCATTAGGATCATGGGATGGGAGCACAAACCCATCAGGAGTAGGAGAAATTACCACCATTGAAATAACTACAGAGTATATGCATCATTAAGAGGTTGCCACTCAAAAACATAGCACAAAGTAGGAAGCTCCAGAGTAAGATTCATCCTTGGGGGGAGTGCATATCCTCATTTTATAATCCTACCATTTGTGAGTTACCCATCATAGTACTATAGTACTTATGATAGACATGCACTTCCAGCTTACTCCTAACACCTTTTTCCTATTCCTATCCTTACCATCACCCTCAGCCTACACCAACCCTTGTGCTAAACATCTTTTTATATTTAGGAAATTAATATTGTTGTGTATATTCTTACTAGGAGTCTAACAAAAGCTTTCAAAGAGACGACTCCACTATGAACCTACTCTATTATTAAGAAAACTTCAGCTTCAAACTTGAAAGTCTTTGGTGGGTGTTATGTAAATGTTCCAAATGTCCACATGATCAATTTAGATGCCTAAAGCCACAAATTCATCTTCTTGCATTGTAGCATAGAGTCAAAGGGATATTTGCCTATGTGACCCTCATATAAAGAAGATCATAGGGAGATAAGATGTGCTATCCCAGGACCAACAACCACATTGAATGTGGGGGAGCTTCCTTCTCCTTCACAGTATATTGTAATAAAATCACTAAAGTACCACAACCTCTCCACCTACAATAATACAAGATTCCTTGCATCCTCATGGATTGTAGCTCGTATCATTTCTTCCACGATGGATATCAAAGGTGAAGATCCAAAGTTAGCTATGCTGCAATGGATAATCCATTTCCTACATTATATAGGCAACTTGTTGATGAATTAGAATCTCTAGTCATTGGGGTCTACATCAAGATATTTGTAGATCCGTAAGGTAACAACAAAACAAAGTCGAGAGAATCTTGTGAATCCTACTCTCATGTCACAAGTACTCAAGACAAGATCCTACAACCCTTGTTGAAGCATAAGTGGTCCCGCTTAGAGACCAAACATGCAAATAGAATATGACTTATCCTCAAAATTTACTCTCATAATCTTGTGAATTGTTCTCTAAAATGTAAGGCCATTTGCACCCGTGGTTTTTAAAGCTAAATAAAAATCTTACGCAGCGGTAAGTACGAGGAATAGCTTGTTGTCAAAGATTTTGCAAAAGTCAAAGGATTTGCGTTTCATGAGACATTTTCTCTCAAAACAAGATTTCTTATCTTCCAAATGGATGTGAATTTTTATTTCCTCGCCTTAAGGAAGAGGTTTATGTGGAGTAGCTACCAAGGTTCGTGGATTTCAATTCTTGAAGTAAAAGGTATGCATGTCACAAAAGGCACTCTATGGATGGAAACAAGCTCCATGAGTGTGATATGAGTGGATTGATGCGACATTGTATTATTCTCTCTCGCAAACTTGTATGCCTTTTATGAGTAGGGCATGCACATGGTCATTGTTCTCAGTGTGGATGACCTCAATTTTACAAGGAATCATCAGAAAAAGATATCACAAACACAATACATGCTTAGGATTGAACTTTTGATTCTTGGTCTTAGTCTTATACATTATTATTTAGGGATTAAGGTTTGGCAGGCAGAAGGAAGGCATTGTTTTCATCTCTCAACAGAAGTATGCATGAGAGATATTAAAGGCATTTGGCATGGTTGAATGTAAGGTAATTGGAATCCTGATGATGGAACTTGACGGTGAAGTTGCTTATCAAAGACACTTTGAACCTTGTGAATGACACCCTCGTTTTAGGAGTATACGCTTCTTATGGTATACCAAGATAGACATATTAGTGTTTTAAGCATGTTTTGAGTCTTGGGAGAATCATTGGAGAGCAAATATGCGAGCATAGATATATATCTAAGTACTCAAGCATATGCCATTACCTATGATGAGGATAAAGTTGTTAGTGGCTTTTGTGACTTAGATTGGGTGAATAAACTTTGTCTTGGATAGAGTTTTATTCCTTGAAGTAGCAAGTAGCTACCCACTCTTATTCATAAACATTGAGCATAAAATTGATTGTTTTGCATCATGTGAGGCATTATGGCAAAGGAGAATCAAACTAGATACAAGAGTGATGGAGAAGCAACACATAACCCTATGATGTGACAGCATAACACTATAATGTGACAACCAAAGTTGCATGGCCATTTCTTGGAATTGTGTGTTTCATGCTCGAACGAAATACATTGAGATGATCATTTTTGTATCCGAGATACTCGTGTTTAAAGGGGTTGAACTGGTCTACAACTATAAACACTTCTACACACATCTTTCTAAAAGCTTTTAGTAGGGACCAACTGAAGAGGCATCGTCAAAAACTTGGCTCCATACCATAGAGATAGTTCACCTTCGAGTTGCTTTTGATACAAGGTGTTGGATATCAATGCTTCATCCTCATATAGTAATGTCTCAACATTGGCTAGCTCACATATGTACAATCCCCATTATAAGGAATAGCCATGATTGAGCAACTCAAGCACCCAAGATCATCCTACCTACATAAGGATGGTGACCTAGGGGTCAAGTAGTAAAGAGATGGCTAAGATATATTTGATATATTACCAAATAAGCTACATGCTTGAGCAAGCCACTACCTCCATAAAAATCCACACAAGGGTTAAAAAGCATTACTAGAGCTGATGGATCCAAAATGACCATCTCAACCCAATTAACATCTATTACTTGGTCGGGTCTACTCACCAATAGCATATAATCTCATGTCCTAGTTCAATTCCAAATCAACCATCATGATAGTAGCACATTGATGTGGAACTTAGCCATCTATTCACTCAAATTATAGTAGTTGTATCTATTCACTGAAATTATAGTAGATGTATTAATTAAATGCCACTTACATGTCATTTAATTAATACAACCTTAGTACATGAGCCCCCTCCCCCCCTCTTCCCCTAACTCCCTCTACTCATAGAGAATGAGCCCTTGAGGCCTTTTATAGAGAATTAAATAGAAAGGACATGGATGAATACATACAAATAGAAAGGACAAGGAGGGTCATCATTTCTTTGACTTTTTTATGCATTAATCATTATTATATTAAAATAAAACCTTAGAAAAGCATTGTTATTCTTGAAAAACTCACATAATATATTTAATGAAAATGCCAAACAATATTTTGGTGGCCTCTTGTATCAAATATATAGTATCTCTTGTCTTTTTTATTGAGAAATTTAAATTTAAGTTTTGCATTTAAGTTTTGTGATGAAAAGATCCTCTCTTCGTAAAAACATTGCTTGCATACATTATAAGATCCTTCACAAAGATTACATGATTAGCAAAGAAGACTCATAGAGTTCAAAAATCTCTCAACTTTCTATTAAAGTTCAATGGGACACGAGGACTCAAAAGCATGGAATAATTATGACTAAATTAATGAACATGTTGAGAATACTTGTATATAAATTTGTGATATGAAAAATCTACATTTCATGACTTGAAGATTCCATGTAGCAAAACTCGGCACAACAAACCTGCGTTTGTCTGCCTGCGCCTCTTCACCTCCTTCCTTCTGCCTCGTGCCTTCTCGTTCTCTGCAGCTGCGCCAACCTCCCCCCTCTCGCTGCGCTTGCCTTCCCGCCTCCCCTCTCTCTGCCAGTGTGCGTGCCCCCCCGCCTACCCCCCCTCCCCCTCCACTTCTCCGCCAGCGTGCACCCCCCTCCCGTCTCCGCCTTTCCTCTCTCTGCCTTCGCACCCCCCTCTTCGCCTACGCCTGCCTCAGCCTGCTCCCCCTCCCTTTCTTCTCTTTTTCTTTTTCTTTTTTTATTTTTTTTCTTTTTCTTTTTCTTTTTTTCTTATCTTTTCTTCTTTTTTCTTTTTCCTTTTTCTTTTTCTTTTTTTCTTATCTTTTCTTCTTTTTTCTTTTTCCTTTTTCATTTTTTTTAAATTTTGTTTTCTTTTCTTTTCCTTTCTGCGTCCTCCGTCCCTCCCTTTCCTCTCTTTTCCACCATCTCTAGCCCATCCTTGTTCCTTTGGCAGTGCCGTCGGGTTGTGGGTTTTTTTTTTTTTTTTCCGAGAAAAGATCCTTTCATTAGTTATGTAAAAACGCCCGTAGGGCTACAAAAGATCTCTCCTGCTCCTAAGAGAGAGAAGAGCAGTGAATACATCATGGCAGCCCGGGAGACTCTCCCTAGGTGCTGTAAAGTACAAGCATCAGTATAAAGAACTGAGCGGCTAAATCATACAATAGGGGGGGGGGGAAGAGCCAAACAGGTGGCCTGTAGTGCCAACGGGGGGATCCCGTGTGTAGGGTGTAGAACGGGCCGCAGCGCCAAGTGGCGTGAAAGGCCTGGCGCCGTAAGATCGCCTCATCCGAGTCTCCCCGGATGCGGTCGTACTGTCCTCGCAGGGTGTGGATCAACTCCTGCCAAATCCCCCGAACAGTCTCTGCTGGTGGCTCTAATCTCCCCTCAAAGGCCGTAAAGCACCGGGCCGTCCAGGTGAACCAGATGGTGAGGCTGCTGAGGAGCTCCCATCGTAAATCCCTCTCCTGTGTCCAGCTGGCGGACGAGAAATCCGGTGCCGGAACCAGGCGAGGCTGGCCCCTAATAAATCTGATGGCCTGACTGCCCTGCTCCATCTCATAGCCCATAGCAGGCCCTGACGAAGTCGACCAAGCAGCGGCACCCCACGTAAACATACCCTCTGGAGAGAGGGGGGCCAGAATACGCAGCATCCGTAGCCAAATCTGCTGTGCCTGAGGGCAGTCCCAAAGGCAATGTCTCTGTGTCTCCATAGGGTGGCCGCATCGGACGCAGGCCGCCGGAAGACCGCTGTAAACAAGCCAAGTGCCAACTGCTGAGCCCCTGTGGGCGACCAGCCACTGAAAAGCCAAGATCCTGCGGGCCTGTCGACTAGCCCAGAGCCGAGCCCAGAAATCCTCCAGGAACTCCTGTGAAAGTCCCTGCAATCGCCAATGCCCCGCTGCCGCCGCTGGAGAAACCGTCCTCCTCGCCGTCAAAATATGCCGTCCCAGCCGAACAGTATACTGGAAAAAAGTGATCTCTGTGGCCTCAAGGGATGCATAAGGATCATGCCACTCGTACTCCCCGGGGTCCCACTGTAGCCGGGCCAAGGGGCGCGCTGCATATGCCCATATGCGCCAATCCGGGAGCACATCAGCAGGGTCGGGGTCAATATGCCACTTCCGAGAAGCGGCAGCCACTACCCGAAACCTCTGAAAGGTGCACTCTGCAACCAAAGGCGACTCCACCTCCACTCTCTGGAGTCTGCCCTCATCCTGAATCTCATAATAAAGGCATCTGCCATCCTCAGTGCTGGCTCTGACAGCGATCAGGATCTCCAACTGTGTAAAGGCTCCCATCCACCGTGGGGCCACTGGCTCGAGGGGTGTGAACCACTCCTCTGTAAGTGCCTCCTGAATATCATCCCTCATAATCAACCCCCCTCTGAAGTGACTGAGCCTCTTCACCTGGGTCTCCTCTGGTAGACTGCAGAAAGCCTGCCAGTCTCCAAAACTACGAGCTGGGTCTGCCGCTAAAGGTCCCCAGGCTAGACGAGGCCGAGAACCAAGCATATGACCCTGCTCCGTACGAACCGCTGGGCTCCAGATGAGCGGCTGCCTGGCCCGCTCCTCAACACAAGAAGGAGGCCGCTGAGAAAGCCCCGGTCTCAGCAGCTCCCAAGCTCTCAGGATACTCAAAGCAAATCTGTCCTCCCATCCTCTACTGAGGCCTGTCCTCCTCATCTCTATGAAGATCCAGCGAATCTCTGGTGTCCAAGTACCCCCTGCAGGGGGCGCCCGAGCCTGCAGTCGCTGCAAGAGGAGCTCTTTCCAAGGCTCAGCGCCTGGAAGCAACCCCCGAACAATAAGCTTCCCCAATAAGGCTCTACTCTGATCGACTGGATCTATAATGCCCAAACCGCCCTGAGCCAGCGGAAGTGTAATAACTGCCCATGCAACCTTTGCCCGAGCTGGCTGACCGTCCCGCCCAAACCACAGAAAGTTCCTGATCAGCCTCTGTACCTGGCTGATGCAAGAGCTCGAGAAAATCCAGCAAGACGTAATGTACCACATGGTCGCTAACAGCACCTGATTTGCCACCACCACCCTCCCAGCCAAGGATAGTCGAGCTGTACTCCAATACAGTAGCTTCTTCCGAATACTCAGAAGAAGCGGGGCAATCTGCTGCTCAGGTGACAAATCGAGGCCAATCTGGCATCCCAAATACCGCACTGCTGTGCCTGGAGGAATCCATCTAAAACCGGGGTCCGGGCTCCATGCCGGAGTGGGGGCACTACTGATCCAAAAGGCCACTGTCTTGCGCCAATTGATCAATGCTCCCGAAGCTGCACTAAAAACCTGGAGCGACTACTCTGCCCGAATAAGATTGGCCTCATGGCCATGCAAAAATAAGCCCGTGTCGTCTGCAAACTCAGCATCAAGCAAATCCTCCCCCCGGACTGGGAGCTGAAGTCCTCTCAAACCAACCTCCTCTGCCATCAAATACATACTCATAGCCTCCGCAAAGAAGAGAAAAAGGAAAGGGGCGAGAGGACACCCCTGACGGACTGATCTGGTCAGCTCAAAACTCGGCCCCCGACCTCCTGCAATCAGCACCTGGCTGCGAGCTGTGGAATACAGAGTTGACACCCCTCTGATCCATCCTGGCTCAAAGCCCAGGCGAAGCATAGTGCCCTCTAAGAATCCCCAATCATCTCTATCATATGCCTTCTCAAAATCGAGAAGCATCACGACCAAGTCCTCGCCAAGAAACCTAGCTCGGGCCGTCGCCTCCCAGAAAGTAAAGATGTTGTCAAGGATACTGCGCTCCTTGACAAATCCTGTCTGAGTAGCGTGAATCAACTCCCCCAGGAAGGGCTGGATCCTCAAACTCAAGGCCTTTGCTAAGACCTTGTAGACAGTATTGAGGATCGTAATAGGCCTCCAATGCCGAATGTCATCTGATACTCCCTCCCCCTTGGGGATAAGATAGATCAAGCCCTCTGAAAAGCTCTGCGGCATCACCCCAGTGTCCAAAACATGCTGAAAGCCTCTGCGGAGGCCTGGCCCCAAAAGGTCCCAATAGCGCATAAAAAAGGCCGGCGTCAGTCCGTCCTCCCCTGGGCAACTATGTCGCGGCAGGACCCTCAAGGCCTCGGCAAGCTCAATCTTTGACAGAGGCGCACCTAGAACTGTACGCATATGGTCTGTGACCCTCCTCTGCACATGGGCCCACACAGTCTGTCTGCAAACATCTCGATCCTCAGTGGCTGGCTCCGCTGAAAGCAGGTCACTATAAAAAGCAGTGGCAATGGCTCTGATCTCCCCGAGCTCAGTAGCTATCGATCCATCCGGTCTACCAAGCTGGCGGACTCCTGCTCGCGCACGACGGGGTCCAGTGATCTCAAAAAACTCCCCAGTCACTCTATCACCAAGCTGCGTCCACTGAGAGGCCTGACGACGATAGTAAAACTCATGTCTCTGCTCCTCTACCTCTCTAACCTCCTGACGTGCCTGGCTCAGCTGGGACGCCACCCACTCACATGCAGGCTGCTGCTCCTGAAGGCGCTGTAGCGAAGCAAGGCTGCGTCTAAGCCGTTGCTCCCGCTCGCAAATCTCTCCCAGTCGTGTCAAAGCTGCAGCGTGTAAAAAAGAGCTAAGATCAATGAGTCCCTGGGCACACTGGCCCGCTGCATCCTGGTCAGAGCACTGACTATCATGCCAGATCCTCTCAATGTCCTCAGCAAGACTGGGATCTGCAAGTACCCTCTCTGGGATCCTCAATTGCAAGCTGGGCTCCCGTGTCCCCTCCTCCAATGTCAATATAACTGGCGCATGATCTGAAAATGAGGTGCCAGCGAAGCCAACGGAGCCCCCTCGCTCCCCTAACCAATCGCCCACATAAAAGCGATCAATCCGTGATAGAATAGTCCCTCCCTGCTGGCGATCCGACCGAGAGAAACTAAGACTGTCCTGAGACCGGGAGAAAGCCCCATGCTGCCATGCATCAGTGATCCTCAGTGACATGCAAAACCGGTCCCAAGCTGCAAGCTCCGTGCCGTGCACTGTAACATGACTGCCTCCCACCCTATCTGCCGGGTCCTCAAGCATGTTGAAGTCTCCCCCAACACACCAATGTGCGGCCTCTGGCAATGCATCTGTAACCTGAGTCCAGAACTCTGCTCTGGCACTAGCATGATTGGGCGCATAGATGTTGAGCACACCCAATAGCTCATCATGCATCCTCAGAATGACATACTGTGCTCTACCAGGCACAATGATCCCTCGATCCACAATGGCATGCCGCCATACATCTGCAATAACCATGCATACTCCTCCCTGTCCACCCAAAGGACCAAACCCTGCAGACCAAAAAGTGTCCCATCTACCAGGCATCACCGAACCATATCTCCGGATCCTACTCTCACCCAAGTGGTGCTCCTGCATCATCAAAATGTCAATGCTGCCACCAACCAGGCATCTCTGAAGCTCCTGCCTCAAGCATCCTCCATAGCGTATAAAGTGTGCTCCGCCAAGGCCCTGTACATTCCATGAGATGATCCTCATGGATGCCCTGCTGAGGTGGATGCTGTCTCAGCCGTACGGCGGGCCTTCGCAAGCGGCTTGGATGGAGAGTAGTCCCCATCCGAACGGCTGCGAATCTGCCCACCCGGTGTACTGCAAGAATCCCGGATCAGGCGCCAGTGGCTGTGGCCCATGGCGACTGCCTCCTGATCTGATAGAGAAACCTCGTGTATACTCACATATCCAGGGTCGCGTGCCAAGTCTGCCACTATGCGCACGACCAAATGTCGAATCCCTGAGGTATCCACACTCCCGGGATCCAAGAAGAAATGAGCCAACTCCCAAAGTCGGCCTATCACATCAGTCACCTCCAGATCGCTCATGTGGTGAGAAAACTCAACTGCTTGAGTCTTCAAAGTGCTGAGAGCGAGCTCTAGAGTCCACTCCCGATCACAAGGTCCACAAAGAGGGAACGAGAAGGCCACCGCTGAGTCTAGTGCCTCCTCCCCGCGGGCCGGAGGTATCACTACATGAACTCGAATGGGTGCTGGCTCATGGGGGCCCTCTGCTCCAAAAAGCCGTGTAAAGGTATAATCAAAGGCCTCCGAGCGCTGTCTAATGCCAAGGCGACTCAGCCGACTGCGGATAGATGAAATCCGTGAGGCCCTAATCGGCATAGGTCTCCTCTGTGATGCTCGAGCGAGGTCAGTGCTCAGCGCTCTCCGGACTGCAGGTGAGCGCCAGGGAACTGCCAGGGTCTCCCGGGAAGGTGAGGCGGGCGGAGGGGGAGGAGGGGGAGGCGAGGGAGGTGGAGAGGGAGCCGCTGCCGAAACCGGAGCGGGGGCGGGAGGAGGCGAAGGTGGAAAAGAGTCGGTGGGAGGGGACGGGGGTGGGGGGGGTGAAGAAGGGGGAGCTGGCATCTCCTGGTCCTCGGTCGCTGCAGGGGTCTCCTCCTGAAGGGGAGCAAAGCTGTTCCTCACGGGAACCCAGTGAGGCTGAGACTGTGGCTGCTGTTGCAGCGGTCTCTGTGTGTGCTGCTGTGGCTGTCTCCCTCGGCGGCGCCCCTGTCCAGGCTGCCACTCCGAGGTCTCTGTGGCCTGAGCAGGTGTCCCTGAGGCAGCCTGCCGAGCCGAATCTGTGGGCGGGCCATCAGTAGCCTGCGGCGGTGGTGAGGGTCGAGGTCTCCTGCGAGGGCAGGCCTTGGCCAGATGACCGACCTGCCTGCAAATGAAGCACTGGTTCGGGAGCCCCGAGAACTCCACTCTCTGATCTATCCACCCCCCCCTATCCTAGGTAGCTGAATGACCTTAGGAAGGGAGGAGATGTCAGACACCAACACTCTGACCGAAGGTAGCCCAGCTGCTCTGGCCACCACTGAAGCTGCTGAGGGGCCCGTCTCTAGTACCGAGCCCACCAATGCTCCGAGCCTGGAGAGGAGCGGAAGATACTCCCGACGGAGACCAGGGAAACAAACTGTAATATGGAAGAGGCGCTCTCCCTGCTCCGCCGCTGCTGGGTCAAATCCATGCTGCCAAGGTCTGAAGAAAGCCCGAGCACCCCTGATGTCCAGAGGACTCATGGCACGGACCTTGGCAACGCTCTGGGCGGCCTCGAACTCGATCTGATAATGGCCCCGGCCCAGGAGCTGTACATCAAGGATCTTGCCCACATCTGCAAGAAGGCGAGCCTGAAGAAGATCCCTGATCTCCCCTCTGCTGGGGCGAGTGCCGACTATACGGCAGATGGTGGAATGAGCCTGGAGGCGTTCCACCTCTGCAGTGAGGCTCGCTTCCTCTTCCGGCGAAAGAGAAAGCCTGATGGGGATGTCCTCGGGGGCTGCAGGTGAGTCCCTCTGAGGCGAGGCGGGAGGAGTCTCCATCAGAGTCTGAAGCTCAGGCGAAGGCGAGGCGAATGCGGAAAACCTGCAAGGAGCGGGCTGCACCCAAAGAGGCGGAAGACCGGATGAAAATGAAGAAAAAAAACAAAACCCCCTGGGGGTGACCAACAGCACGAAAGAGGAGGGAGAGGGGGAAAACGAAGGAGAAGCCCGGGGTGGGGGCGGCAACAAAACGAAAGGGAGGGGAGGCGGGGCGCTGGCGCGAACAGGCGGAAAAAAAAGGAGGGGGCGAAAAGGCGACAAAGGGGAGGGGGGGCGAACAGGCGAAGAGTGGGTTGGGGGCGAAAAAACAAAAAGGCGGCTAGGCGGGGGGGGGGACGAAATGGGGAGGAGGGGGGAGTCGCAGCAGCGAGGCAGGCGGGGAGTGAAGAGACGAAACGGCGAGGAGAGGAAAGGACGAAATGGCGAGGGGGGGGGGAGGCGCACCAGCGAGGAGAGGGGAGCGAAGGCAGGCGGGGGGTGAAGAGGCGAACCGGTGGAGAGATGGGGGGCGAACAGGCGACAGAGAAAAAAGGGGGGGGCGTGCAGGCGCGCAGCGCAGGTGGAGGCGGGAGGCTTCAGCGAGCTCGTTGCATTGGGGTTGTGGGTATTTCTTCATTGTCTTGGCAAGTTTCGGCCTCTTCTGGTCTTCGCCCCCAAGAGGACTCCATGGCACCGCTCCGTCTCCCCTGACCGAGGTCGTCGTTACCTACCTTCCATTTTTCGAAGCGGACCTGTAGCTTCTCTACGACTGTCACATCCCTAGAGGCCTCCACTTTGGTATGCAAGATTGTCGATAGTCGCCCTGCGCGTGGCCAACTCAGAGATCTTCTTCAGGCTAGCCTCCTAGGTGCGCTAGCAAAGATCGCAGATATTCATCCTTTGGGGCGCAGCTACTACCAAGTTGAGTTCAACTCACCAGCGGCGTCTGATCTTGTCATGCAATTGAGCCCCATTGCACTACGCACGGCTCAGACCTTCTTTGCACGGTGGAAGCACGGCTTCGACCCGGCATCTAACCCATTAGCTAGAGTTTCATGCTTTCCCATGATAGTCTGCTTTCCAGGCCTCAGGAAGGAATACCTTATTGGTGGTAACATCGGGAGAGTGATGGAATTCTCCCCCACTGCTGCCTCGGTCCTCGCACGAGCAACGGGGATTCCATCTCTCCGCATTTGTATTGCCTCATCGGATTCTATGCCTCACATGATATCTATTCCGAGTCTTTGAGGTGATCCCATTATGCAGCGAGTGGAGTATTCCGGCCTTCCAGGCTAATACTTTATTTGTAGACAGATGGGTCATCTGGCCAGAGTTTGCCCTCAACGTCAGACTAGGCGACCGTCCCCGTTGGTTCCACTATCCACTCATATACTCATCAGGGGGTCGAGGGAGGAGTAGGTTTCTAGGCCGCAGAGCACAAGGTTCTAACCATGGATGACCCATCAGGCCGACAAGTGGCAAACGGTTGGCCCCTACCCAAGTCGCCAGCCAAGCACCAGAGCTGAGTGTCGCTATCGTGCGCGCCAAGCTGGCAACACGCAGAAGGATTCGATTCTGTCAAAGAATCGTTTCGAGCACTTATCATAGCACCCGTCCGTAGACGGCCGTGGACGGCAGGCCCCCTCCAGTCACGAAGAGGTCCCCCCCTCCCCCCCACCCCTTGAGGTGGTGGGCAATTCCTCGTCGTAACTTCTCCTATGGCCTTCAGTGCCCACTGGGGCAGGTTGACCCCACCCTCACTTCGTCGAGCCTTTCTCTCCGATGGATACCTCTCACTGATAGAAACCAAAGTGCGGTAGACTAGCAGTCACCTATCCAATTGTAGTCCAGACAATTAACAAATGAACAAGAGCTAGAATGCTCCAGGACAAAAAGGAAAACGACACTTGTTGGTCCCAAAGCTTGGCGAAGGGCCAGAAGAAACAACTCTGAAGCTGTCGTAAGCCAGTGGTGGAAAGAGAGAAAAATATTCAGCAGATTCACTACTATCCCTTTGTCCAATCCTCCTCAAAAACACCAGCCCTGAGAGTATAGAGTATGCTGTCCTGAAAGTACAGCAGTCCGTACCTGTTTGTACCTGCAGTCGCTTGCGTCAAAAAAATTACAGCAGTCGTACCTGTCCGTACCAGTCTGTACCTATAGTCGCCTGTGTCAAAAAAACTGCAGCAACCGTCTGTACCTGTCCGTACCAACCTGCGTGTAGCTGCTTGCGTTAGAAAAACTACAGCAGCCGCCTGTACATGTCTGTACCAATAGCCCTGCAGCCCTGTATGATGCGTCGCCTGTACCAGCAGCACCTGTACCAGCTTGTACTAGTCGCCTTGCAGTTATTGTACTGTACGGCTTCCCTTTAGGCGACCTGTACCAGTCTCTCTTCATGCAGCTAGCCGACCAGTTCTCTCCACACGCAGCCAGCCGACCAGTCTTTTCCAAAAAGCAAGAGAGATGGAGAGGGAGACGTGTACTCTAAAAGTGGAGTAGCCCCCCCTCCATAATTATCTAGTGGCTCTTTAAAGTTTTTAAAACTTTCTAAGGGCCACCCAAGGTTATAAACCTTATAAGGTTTAATCCCTTGGTCCCCCTTCACACTTGGGGTTGTCCACACCTGTTACCTTTTTGTCCGGATACCCAAGTATGAATCTTTAAAATTTTATTTTACTCACTAACCACCATGCCCACACTTGTGCTGTTCCAATTTCACAGGGTCATGACATACCCCCCTCTTGAAAAATGGCATCAAGCATCCTTGATTGCAATCTGGTGATACAACAAGACATCCAAAGTGAAAAGTACAATATGGCAAGATCAGCATCCCAATCTCTCTAAGCCATGCATATGTAGCAACATTCACTGCAAACCAATGGTGTAGTAATAGTCCAAGTTGTATACCACTATGAACCATACACAACCACAACATCCAATGTGTCTAGTACACATATATCATAGAAGTTCCATAAACAGATGTACTGTCAGCCATCAGTATCTTCGGGTGAGACAAAAGCTGCACCAAGCGACCTCTAGATGTTATTTGAGCCTGTCTGTATCAAGGGAGTGGAGGTGCTACCCCCTCTTGAGCATCAGGCAATGCTCCAGACCCATGCTCTGCTGAACTTGAATGAGCCATAACAAGAGTCGGCTCCAACTCAAAGGCATCGAGATAAAGCTGCAAAACCTGAGGTGAATCTGTGAAGTCGCCTTCCTCCATCCACTTCGCATCCATCGGTGAATAGTTCTTGAACTTCACAAGATAGCGACGGGAAACTTTACCTCGTACCTTTCTTTCCTTATGTGCCAGTATCTGCTCTGGAATAAGAACCTCATCAAGTTCCTCAACTTCCGGCTGAGCCTTACCTGATACATCCTCAAGCACATCCCCACGGAAAGGTCTAAGTAGACTCACATGAAATGCATTGTGAAGCCTCCAGTGATCTGGTAGCTTCAAACGATAGGCCACCTCACCAATCTTGTCCAATACCTGAAAAGGTCCAAAATAGCACATGCTCAACTTAGGGAATAAGCACTCTTTACCCTTCATCTTTTTGAGCCTAGCTTTCTCAAATCGCAAAAGAACCCAATCACCCAATGCAAACTCTAATGCACGTCTGTGACGGTCTGCTGCTTTCTTTTGCTTTTGATGAGTTTTTTGGAGTGCCAACTTAACTCTCCGATAAGCTTCATCCATGTTCTCCACATACTGGTCAGCCTCAAAGATCTTATCGTTTGTGTGCAAATAGGTGGTACCTTCTTCCCTCCTTCCACAATCTCAAAAGGCGCCTTGCCCATCGAAGTATGGACGGTGTTGCTATAATAAGCAAACTCCACCAAAGGAAGATACTTTTCCCATTGTTGCTTGTGCTCTGACACATAACACTTAAGAAGATCTAACACTGTAGAATTTGCCTCTTCCGATTGACCATCTGTTTGCGGATGAAACGATGATGAAAACTTGAGAGTTGTACCCATGTTGTCAAACAACCCTCTCCAAAATAAACTCGTCATCCGTGGGATCACGGTCACTAATGATAGACGAAGGCAAGCCATGATACTTGAAGATGTTCGTCATGAACAACTTCACCATATGATCAACTTTGATCGTCTTACGCACAGGAATGAAATGAGCCTGCTTACTGAACCTGCATATGATAGTCCAAATGCCATCATTCCCCGTTTGTGTCCTCGGAAGATCAAATATAAAATCCATGGCAATGCTCTCCCATGGTCTATCTGGAATAGGTAAAGGCTGAAGTAACCCTAGTGTCTTTTGACGGTCAAACTTCACCTTCTCACATACGATGCATTGCCTAACAAAAGCTTCAACATCTCTTCTCAAGATCGGCGAATAAAAGAAAGTCTCAACTGTCTTTACCATGGCGTCAATACCTCTATGACCTGTATACGATGGAGCATGACTTTCAATCATAACCTTGAGTCGTAACTACCTAGTAACACAGTCTACCATGCATCAACAAAAAGCCATCCCTGAGAGTATATGATCATGCCGCTGACCCTCAGACATCTGATCATAGAGCCTTCCAAAATCCTCATCCTGTGGGCATACTGCTCTTTCATCTCATCAAGCTCATGATGATAAGTAAGTGAAACTACGGAGACCTGTGGCTTGCGTGACAAAGCGTCTGCCACAACATTCTTTTTACCTTCCACATGTACAATCTGAAAGTGGAACATAGACAAAAAGTTGGCCCATCTCATATGCTTCTCAGAAAGTTTAGTTTGCGGCGTGAGGAAATAACGCAAGGTCTGATGATCTGTCTGCATAGTGAAATCAGCCCCAAGCAAATAGTGTTTCCATGTAGAAAGAGCATGAATTACAGCCAACATCTCTTTCTCATAAACCTGTAAATGCTTCTCGGCATTCTGTAGTATGCGACTCTCATAGGCTATCACATGTCCTTCATGCATGAGAACTGTCCCAATGCTGTTCCCACATGCATCGCACTGGACAACAAAAGCCTTTCAGAGATCTGGTAATACCAATACGGGATCCGAAGTAAGCTTTTCTTTAAGCTTTTTAAAGGCTGCAATTTCCCGATCAGCCCATCGAAATGAAGTTCCCTTAGTTAAAGCATGAAGGGGCGAAGCAATCTCAGCAAAATACCGTATGTACTGCCTGTAATAGGAACACAATCCCAAAAAGCTGCGTACATCATGCACGGTCCTCAAATCTGGCCAATTGAGAATTGCTTCCACTTTCGAAGGATCCATACGGACTCCATATTTAGACACGATATGACCCAAGAAGAACTCACTCTTCTTGCCATATTAATGACCAACCTATGCTTCTGGAGTTCTTCAAACACAATGGCCAAATGCTTCCTATGCTTTGTGCCCACAAACGCTCTGAGGCCGGAAAATCCTGTCCATCATCCTGTTAAATGTGGCAGGAGCATTTGTCAAACCAAAGGGCATAACCAGAACTCATATAGCCCAAAAGTAGTCTAAAATGCTGTCTTATGCACATCCTCGGGTCTAATGCGTATCTGATGATGCCCACTTTTCAAGTGTATCCGACTAAAGACTGTGGAGCCTTGTAAGCAGTCCAATATGACATCGATCCTTGGAATAAGAAATCGATTCTTGATGGTGTTCTTGTTTAGCGCCCTGTAATCTATACACATACGCCAAGAACCATCTTTCTTTTGCACTAAGAGCACAAGTGAGCAAAAGAGTGATGAGCTAGGCTGGATCAACCCCTTTTTTAATAACTCATGTACTACCTGGATCATGATTTCCTCTTGTTGGGCTACACTAACACGGTACAAAGATCTATTTGGTGGGATACTCCCCAGAATTAGATCAATAGTATGATCTTCAGAATTAGATCAATAGCATGATTTCCTCTTGTTGGGCTGCACTAACACGGTACAAAGATCTATTTGGTGGGGTACTCCCCAGAATTAGATCAATAGCATGATCTTCAGGCCTTTTCGGAGGAAGTTCTCCTGGCAATGACTCGGAAAAACAATCCTAGAACTCAAGTAAGAAATCAGTCCTCTCTTTATCTAACATAGACAAATTAGATTTAGACTCATCATCTTTTGCATCCTTTACAAAAACCAAGTACGCGGAAAGATGCTTTTTCACTACTAATGAAATGGCCGAAGCTGATACAATAGGAACAGATTCTCCTTTAAGCTTTACATCCAAAATATGCTCTTTCCCTCTATGAGTCAAAGTAATCTTCCTGTTGTACGTGTCCACCACCGCATGTACTCTATGGCACCATGGCATACCCAACAAAACATCACACCCATCAAGTGGCATGATAAAGAACTCCTCACTGTCCACATAACCCTGCACATGAAGCCTCAGCTTCCCAATAATAGGGGTAACAGGTTCCGCATACCCAGGACAAGCCATATTAGCCTCATACAAAGGCCCCATCTCCTCTGCGCGGATCCCCAATCGGCCAGCCAAATCCGGTGAGATAAAGTTGGCTCTAGCACCTGTGTCAAAGAAAATCAAGGCATTCTGATCTCTCACTTTGCCCCATGCCCTGCACAACTCAGTCTCTTCACCACCTGGCTGTTCCCCAATAAGATCAGGAACTACCCCTGCAGAAGGTTTTGGTTTTTTAGACTTAGGCTCCCCTTTAGTGTGAGAGTCCTTTTGGGATGTATGCTTGGGACAATTAAAAGACATATGTCCCTCCTCAGTACAGAAAAAGCACTTTCGAGCATCCATCAAAGCCTGTCTCTCCTCAGTTCTCTTGGGCATTGGTAACTTCTTATACTGCTTCTCTGTAGACCCTTTTGCATCACGTGAAGCATGCCCTGACTTTTCAGATTTCTTGCTTGAGCTTTTACTTCCTTTAAATCCAGATGAGACTCCAGTGAGTAACGCATTTGCTGTCATAGCATTCTCTATCATCTGCGACACATTTGTTACACGAGTCTTTATGCAATAGTCACACACTTCCTTGGGCAGCCCACAACAATACTTCTCCACCTGCTCAGACAAAGGCACTGCACGATAAGAAGTAATTGGGAGTAAAGCTTCCCAAAACTTCTTATTATAATCCTCAAGATTTTCACACTTCGATGCATCCACAACAATACTTCTCTACCTGCTCAGACAAAGGCACTGCACGATAAGAAGTAACTGGGAGTAAAGCTTCCCAAAACTTCTTATTATAATCCTCAAGATTTTCACACTTCGATGCATCCAACTTGTGCCATGCTGTCATTACATCCACCTCAAAAGTAGATGTGAGCCACACGGAAGAGAACACCTGTTTAAACTGTATCCAAGTAGATGGTGCTATGCCCTGCAAAAGAAGAGTGGACCACCACTGCAATGCATTGTCCTTGATGAGAAAAGTCGCAGCTTTTCTCACCTTAGAGGATTCCGTGTAATTTCCACCAGAAAAAGCAACATCAAACTGCTGTAAAAAGGTAAGTGCTTTTAGCTTGTCTTTGGCCCCGCTGAACGTGTCAAATTTCACTGCAGCTCCCCCTTCCTTATAGTCCTTCGCCTTACCCATAGGCGTTAGATTATCGTAAGGAAGTGGCTTCACAAGATTGCTACCCCCAGCATTCATGCCCATCATAGGGTCAACATTGCCAGTTCCCTCACCTGGTATACCATACATTCCTCCCATGTTTCCAAACATACCACTGTGCATACCGGGCTGCATGCCCTCGTACATGTTTCCTTGCATTCTAGGGGCTGCATGCCCCATACATGTTTCCTTGCATTCCGGGCTGCATACCACCATACGTATTCCCTTGCATACCAGGCTGAAAATTGGCTCCAAAATTCCCTTGCATACCCATGCCTCCGTGAGGGTAACCCCCAGTCATAGATTGGAACACAGAGCCACCACCAAAATAGCCTGGATGCATAGACTACTGCGGAATAGGTGGCTGTCCAAAAAAGGAACTCTGTGAGTTTGCACCATAAGTGTTTTGCATGTTCGAAAACTGTCCAAAAGAAGGATCCTGTGGGAAGGCACCACTATTGCCCTGAGGTGGGTTCCTAGAATGCACTTTCTTCTTCTTCTTCTTCTCAAGCTCAGAACGGGATCTCATAAATTCAGCAAACTTCTCACTTTGAGTGAGCTGCATAAACACATGCATTACCCCTGCCAAACGATTTTTAAACTGAGCATCATCTTCCTCTTTACTAGGCATGTCTTCTGGCTACGTTACATCCTCATATTGTGCATCTTCTGCAGCCTGTTCTCCTGCAAGAATATCCTCAGATTCATTTCTCTCAGGAGATGTCTCTTGCTCTTCCTCTTCATCATAAAAATATTCATCTTCTGTGTCTGACATGTTGCTGAAATTTTCAGCAATGGCTTTCCTCGTCCGCAAGACAACCACGAGCTCACCCCCTTAAGAAAGTTGATGATGGGTCCCGGCAACGGAACCTTGAAACCGGCCTCTGGTAGAAACCAAAGTGTGGTAGACTAGCAGTCACCTATCCAATTGTAGTCCAGACAATTAACAAATGAACAAGAGCTAGAATGCTCCAGGACAAAAAGGAAAATGACACCTGTTGGCCCCAAAGCTTGGCGCCCCTTTCAGTATTTCTTTATTCAATTTCAATGGAAAAGATTAACTAAGTACAACAAAGCCAGTCAAGGAAAATAAACCTGCATGTCCAATCTAGCAACCCTCAAGACCTCTTAGCATAGAGGATACGCATACAGATCTGTGTCCCACAAAAGAAACACACTGTTGTCTCCTCTAATCAACCAAGACAATGCAACAGGGAAGCCTTGAGCACGCATTTGGCTGTTCCATGATCATGGCTTCAAACTCAGCCAGAGAACAAATCCACCATCTAACTCTGTTTCCACCCTTCAAACTGCCACACCCCTCCTCTCACAAAGGGCCAGAAGAAACAACTCTAAAGCAGTCGTAAGCCAGTGGAAAGAGAAAAATATTCAGCAGATTCACTGTTGTCCCTCAATCCAATCCTCCTCAAAAACACCAGCCCTGAGAGTATAGAGTATGCTGTCCTGAAAGTGCAGCCACCCGCCTTTGCCCTCTAGAGCTCACACGAGGGGAAGAGAAGAAGAGAGAGAGAGAGAGAGAAAAAGAAGGATTCAGCATGTACCAACTGCCCTGCACAGTTCTGCACCCGTCGGCCTGCACAGCCTATACCTGTCTGTGCCAGTTGACCTACAGCCGCCTGCGTCAGAAAACCTGCAGCAGCCCGTACCTGTCCATACCAGTCTGTAGCTGCAGTCGCCTGCGTCAGAAAAACTGCAGCAGTTGCCTGTACCTGTCCGTACCAGTCTACCTGCAGTCGCCTGTGTCAGAAAAACTGCAGCAGTCGCTTGTATCTGTCCGTACCAGTAGCCCTACGGTCGCCTGTATGATGCGCCGCCTGTACCAGCAACACCTGTACCAGTCGTCTTGCAGTTGTTGCACTGTACGGCTTCCCTTCAGGTGACCTATATACCAGTCTCTCTCCATGCAACCAGCCGACCAGTTCTCTCCACGCAGGCAACCGACCAGTTCTCTCCACGCAGCCAGCCGACCAGTCTTTTCCAAAAAGCAAGAGAGAGAGATGGAGAGGGAGGCGTGTACTCTAAAAGTGGAGTAGCCCCCCTCCATAATTATCCTAGTGGCCCTTTAAAGTTTTTAAAACTTTCTAAGGGCCACCCAAGGTTATAAACCTTATAAGGTTTAATCCCTTGGTCCCCCTTCACACTTGGGGTTGTCCACACCTGTTACCTTTTTGTCCGGACACCCAAGTATGAATCTTTAAAAATTTATCTTGCTCACTGACCACCATGCCCACACTTGTGCTGTTCCAATTTCACAGGGTCATGACAATTCCTCTCCAGCCTCTCCGCCTTCCCACTCCCCCTCACCTCATCCCCCGCCACCTCCCCCCTTCCCCCACCCTCGCCTTCGACTCTCCCCGCGTAGTCGCTCCATTTGTCCCTTCCTCTTTCTCCGTGCCTATGATCCCCCTCCCTCCGTCTCTCCAAAGCATTCCCGTCGCCCCTTGCAGCCCCTGACCTGGAGAGAAGACAGCTGGCGAGTACCGTTCGCTGCCTGATTCATCGTTTCTCAGAGCCGGTGGAGATGACCATTGCGGCCTCACCAGTGAGGGCTCTCCCACCTAAGTCCCCAGGTGGGCCCCCCCGAGATCTTGGGGCAGCCTGTGGATTACAGTTTCTTCCGGTGTCTTCCGACAGAAGGGACAGACAAGTTCGAGCAGACCGTAGTCCCTATTCGAGTATGTGTGGTCTTCCACCACTCCATACCCTCTATGCCAGAGAATGGCGTGATGATCTTCTCTTTCCCCTTGAGCGAATCCCCCGAGAGAGAGTGGGATCTAGAGTCAGTGGTCGCTACCATACACGATCAGGCAGTTGAGCTATCGCATCATCTGCAGGATCTCCGGATCACCAACGTTCTTACTCATCTATGGCCTTTGGCTAGGTTGGAGCTTGGTGGATCAGCACACAAAGACCAGGGAGGGGAGATGGTGACCTCCAGCCTGGAGGTGCTGTCTTTTTGTTCATGTAAACCTCTCTCGCAGTACCTCTCCCCCCTTCTTATTACAGATACCTCCATTGTGATCGATGGAGCATGAAGTATGCATACTCTCGCGCTCGGGCAGATTGGCAGTACATGGAGGGCAAGATCCATGCCCACTTGGCGCGACTCCACACCAGGACAGATTGTGACTATTCTCTGTCTAAGCTCGTGCCCAAGACTCTTCGAGTAGAGGGCAGTTCTGGTAGTTCCGCCTCACACCGAGATTGATATGAGGATTGTCTCATGGAACATTCAGGGCTTAGGGGGGCCTTGGTGCTTTTAGAGACGAGGTGTCCTTTGAGGAGAGCTACATCGAGCTATGGTGGGGGGATCTATCAACATTCTTTTCCTTCAGAAGCACCATCTTACTGAGAGGTGTACCCACCGCTGCGGGAAGATTCTACCAAGCAGGAGTCATACTTTTTGGACTCCATCCTTTGGTATTCTTGCAAGTACTACATTTTCAGATCATGCCCCAGTTATTCTACCCCTAGAGAACCCATGGAGGCATGACAGACATGCGAGCTACAGGATTCCAGATAGCCTCATTCAAGGCCCCAACATTTGTAGCCGGATTGAGCATATATGGGCGGGTCTGGACTTTTCCTCCGGATCTTCAACGTGCACTTTGGATGAGGGCCTTGGGGAGGTCAGTATTTTCTTACATGAGGCAGCCTAGAGGAGATTGGAGGGATTTCAGCAGAAGGAGAGGAGTCTGAGGAGGGGCCTAGCCTCTTTCCAGCGTCTTCAGGAGAGTTCCCCGGACAGCCCCTCGATTGAGAGTCAAATCGCTGCTGCCCGCACGGAGATTCGGTCCATCGAGCAGTCCATTGAGCAAAGGAGGGTGGAGTATAGATATCATGCCAGGGCCTCATTCTGGACTCAAGCCGGTGACAGAGTTACTAGAGACTTCTTTGAGATAGCCGGCCCTCACAGGAGGAGAGATGGTATTCACAGGCTACGTGGCCAGGATGGAGTTATTGTTTTCGATCCCCCATAGGTGAGAGCAATCGCCACAGATTTCTTCAAGTCTCTTCTCACTGGTGCCCCATTATCCCCCCAGGTGATGAATGCACACGAGAGTCTGGAGACACACGAGAGAGGTGGTTCCCCCCTCTTTCGGTCTTTCTTATTGACCCCTTTCATTGCAGAGGAGCTAGCGGAGGCGGTGAAGGCATTACCCAAGGGCAAATGCCCTGGGGCGGATGGGCTTCCTGCTTCTTTCTTTCTTCGCCATTGGGACCTCATGGAAGGTGGCCTTCGCGCTGCCATCGATGAGATTATGCTCACATGTGCCATGCCAGAGAGGCTCACAAAGGGCTTGCTACATTTGATTCCCAAACAAGGAGAGTGGTGATAGATTCCCTCCCAGACTTGATCCATGACACTCAAACTGGTTTTGTTCAGAATCGGAGTATTCTGGATAACATCTTTACCTTTTGAGAGGCGACAGCTTCGGCTAGGATGTGACAGCAAGACCTCATTGTGCTTCTCCTCGACTTTGAGAAAGCTTATGATAGGGTGGATTGGAGCTTTCTAGAGGGCACAATGAGCCGGATGGGATTCCCCATGGAGTGGATTCGCGGAGTCTCAGGACTTTATTCAGCATCTCACAGCCAGGTTCTCATTCAGGGGGCCCGAGGCGACAGATTCCCCCTTTCCTGCTCGGTTCGACAGGGCTGTCCTCTGGCACCGTACCTCTTTCTATTTGTCATGAAGGCCATGAGTAGTTTCCTCTCCGCCCAAGAGACTGGACTTCAGGATTGCGCCTTCCCCTCCGCACACAGGAGGAGCTACTAGACTCAGAGTTTGCAGACGACACAGCAGCCTACCTTGCTAGAGATGTTGGGAATCTCCAAAGATTCGCGGAGGCGATAGAGCTTTTCTGTCGTGCATCAGGAGCACATATCAATTGGCACAAGTCGTATGGTTTTTTGGGTAGGCTCAACACCCACCCCGACTTGGCAACCAGTTGAGGCGTTCCACTGGATCTCGAGGAGCACTCCAGTCCGATACCTCGGCTCCCAAGTTGGGATTGATATCTCTCCCAAGCAGCAGCTTGCTCCGCTTCTTCTGGGTATTCGGAAGAAGCTTCTATACTAGAGCTTGACGAGGCTATCCCTAGGACTCCAACCCGGTGGTGAGATTTGGAAGGATTTCCTCTTGGCCCGGATTTCAGCCTACACTCCGAGCCTTGGAGGCCTGTGACGGCAGAGTACTAGATGGATCTTCATAGAGATGCGAGCCCGTGGTTTTAGTCCTGCCTTTGAGGACAGATTCGTAGCCAATCTACTTTGTGCTTGGGATCCGGGGTAGAGACAGGCTCAGCATCGACACTGACTCAGCTATTCCTCTGGAGTGGTTGACTCCTATTCCAGACCGATCCCCCCGATGTGGCTAGGCATGTTCACCAGACACGATATTCTCATGACAGTCTATGGAGCAGATGAGGACAGTTATCTGCTCACTTTTTTATTGGATTACATGACAAATTAAAGAGATCAGAGCACCCCTTGGAGGATTTGAGACGCTGCACCTTGCAGAGGGTGAGGGTGATTGGTTTTCGGGCACATGCATGGCACATAGATCCAGCATCGACCAAGGTGGCCAGGGAGAGATTTTGGCGGTTATGGATTTAGGAGTGCCGACCTCTCACGCGGTTGCAATAGGACCTTGGAGAGTGGACGTGGCATGATCCCACATACCGGATGGAGACTCTGAATGCCCCTTTCTTTGCATATACAACGAGGCTCGACCGCAGAATCCAGATGTCGGAGATAGATGGCACACTGGCAACAACAGCACATTGGCAATCTCAGGGCCTATCACAATGCTTCCTTTCAGATTTCTGGAAGAGGCTTTGGGATAGCTTTCGGCCAAGGAAGATCTCTCTTCCTTTGGTTGATGGCACACAAGAGTCTGGCAGTGGGCACTTGGCTGGCAGTCGGAATTACGGCCAGCTGCTTGCTCGAGGTGCGGCCACCCCCAGGAGTCTCAGCAATGTGGCCTTTGGGATTTCTCGAAGGCTCAACAGATTTGGCAGCAGATTCTCCATATCTTTGCTATGGACAGGGCATCAACCCGGATTATCACTTGGGATACTGTCGCTTGGGCCACCGAGGCTAGAGTGGTCAGGACTTACGAGGAGGATGGGGGAGGCCATGCCCTTCAGGTCTCCCACCATCGTATTGCAATAGTTCCAGTCACAGCCCCACCTGTGAGTTTTTGGCGTCCAAGTTCATGCTAGTGCTGGAAGATTTGCAGTAGCATAGCAACCTGGCACATCTGGTGTGCTAGATGTAGCAAGGCCATCGAGGGTATCCACACTCTGCTGGCTAAGGCCATCAAGAGCATATGGCTCGACATCATTCCCACCCTCCACCATCAGTGGGGAAAGCTGCAGGGAGGGGTTCTGACCGCATGCGGAAGCAATGGGAAGCCTTCTTGAGACTTTGGAGGCTTGGCCCTTTCCTCACATATAGAGGCGAAGACCCCATTTGGCACTACAGACCACCTGTGTGGTTGTTTCCCCCCCCCCCCCTCCCCCTGTATGAGATAGCCTTCTCCTCATAGAGCGGCCAACCGGAGGAGAAGCAACTCTCCCCCTTATGATCACTTGTTTCCCGCCCTTATATGAGACGAGTTTGTATTTAGCCCTTCGTGGTTGTACTTAGCCCTTTGTGGCTGTTTTTCTCTTTAACTAGTTGAAGGATCTTTTTCCCGAAAAAAAAATGTGATATGAAAAGCTAAACCTACATCTTTTTGACCTTCAAACCAGAAACAATTAATTGTATGATGAATTGGTGAGCCTTCAAGGATGCCTTCCATTTCAAGGAACACACCAAACGTGGAATGTGTGTGTGTGAGTGAGAGAGAGAGAGTCTTGATTGGTGTTATTCTTTGGGCCATGACAAAAACAAAGTTGCATGAGCTTACTTGCATGAGCTTACTAAAGACTGAGGGGACACTTAAAACCATATAAGATGGCATGGGAATTCAATGGATATGGTTTTTATTTTCTATGGAGTTGGGAGTGTTAGAAAATATGAAAATCGGGGGGCTTTGGCTTCAAAAAGAGAGAAAAATCAAACGACACCAACCAAGATATGCACAAGAGTTAGGCTTTAGACTCCTAAAACCCATGAGAAAAGGGTTTATTTAACACATGCTCCCCTAGAATTACAAAAATAAAACTCTCATCAGTCCACCTACTTTGAGGTGGAAACTAAGTTATAAAAATATGTTGCCAATGCATGAAAAAGAAACACAAATGGTTAAAACCTTATAATTGAAACTTAGTCACTTGTACATGTAACCCTTATAAGTTTGTTATACAAATTATTACAACAAAA